>NW_015151633.1:196278-227328 GCF_000732505.1 Cyprinodon variegatus
ATAACTTTAACTCTTAAATACATATCAAACTTTATGTATATCATGGATTGCTGGTTATCCACATTTATTTCTATTCCTTTAGTACCCTACACCCGGCTGATCAGCTGATAAACCAGTTATGAACATGGGACATGGGTGTAAATATTGCACACATCTTTGATAAAAAATTTAAGCTGCAAGTAGGTCTTTTCAATTAATTTGACTAGTCCTCATATACAGTTATTTTTCACCAGTACAAGAACACATTACACACTGATATTGGATGCTTATGGTGACCTCTGTATGTGATTAATGTTTTATAACCGTCTATGTCAGCATTTTAAAAGTGTTTTGAAAGAGAGCATTTTCAAATGGGTTGTCCTAATTTCCACATTACTGTATCTATGCAGGATTCTGATGAAAAACTGGTAAATGTTCTTAAAAGAATGTTGATGAAAATTTAACCATAGATTTCATAAAGCTACTGCTTCACTGATCATAACACAGAGTCTAAATATAACCGTAGTAAAAAATAAGTTCCTCTTTCAGGGCTATTTCAAGCGCCTTTGTTGAAGTTATTTTGAGATAAAAGAATAAAGTCAGACTTAAAATCCTAGTTTTATGTTTTATGTCCAGACTAGACGCCGCAGTAACTGCAGTACCTGCCTGAGTTTCTGAATCGCTGTGGAAGAGGTGCGCTGGCACTGTTAAAGTATTTAGTGTCTATGCATGGAGAAAAATGTACGGACAATAGTTCAAATCTGGTGGATCTTATCTAATTCTACCTGACTTCTATTGTTTTTTTTTAAATCAAAATACCTTTATTTAAATTTTTACAGTTCTTAATTTTAATATTTGCACTTCTTTTTCTGGTGCACAATCTCAGCAGACCAAGTCTCACAAAAGTTACCTAATGTGTTTTTTCTACTCAGAAATGTTTGGCTTAGAGGATAGAGATTTTAAATACTAAGCAAAAATGTCATTATTCATCTTAACAACTAATCAGCCATTAGCTTTTAGAGCTATTTTAATGAGGATTATGTGTCTTAGAAATTGTATTTAAATAAACCCTTATGATTGTTCTATATGTGTAGAAATGGTAAGCCCTATAGAAGTGCAAACAACAATTCCCTAGTCTTACTCAAAATGACTGCAGAGCAATAAAGGCAAGGCAAGAGGCCTAATTGCCAAATAATCTGAAAAACAGAGTTTTCCCAAAAGCGAATACCTCGCTTTGCCAAGGAAACTGTTTTAACCTCTAAAAAAAAACAATATCCTGTTATGACAATTTATTTTTTTGTGATAAATCAATGTTAAAAGTGTAAAAAAAAAGAAATCTATGCACAACGTATGTTTGCAGTGCTAAATGATTTATATGACTGGGAGAATTAGATTTTAAATTATTTAACTTCAGTGGAGAAGTTTGTTCCTTGTAAGGAAAAAAATATTTTAAAATGAGAAAAAAGTAATAAGAGCTTTGAAAAACATGATGCTTCTGTTACATATAGAAAAACAAGAATAGCTTGTACCCTTCTCAGTACATAATAGAAAATTCTCTGTTTTTTATGCAGAGACCAAACCCTGTATAATTGCAGACAATTTCTTTGCATGTTCGACCCAATACTTTGTCTGTTTATCGTTGGTTATAAGGTGGTGCTTGAGGAGGAAAGGCCTCCTTGCCATAACCCTTATTTCTGGTTACCTCAAAAAATCTTACTGCAAGCACTAGCTGCACTGCAGAGGCAATTTCATAGAACTAGAAGTTTTCAAATTCAGATTTTTTGGAGTTGTCTTAGTTTTAGACATGGTCAACTTTGTTTCCTTTTTTCTTATTACCGGTATTATTCAAACTCCTATCTTCCTAATCGCATAGCATCTGATTTGACATATTGAATAACAGAAAATCCAGTCATATGATGTCCACAACTTTTTACAACAGAAGGTTATCATATGTTTACTCTTCTCTCAATGCGTCTTCCAGGATCGGTAGGATTTCAACAGGATTTTTCTGCCTAACCCCATAACGAGCCAGATTTGGGAGAAAAAAGAAATGATACTTAACATAAAAAAGTGACATTGCCAGTTAAATCTACAACAAGCTCTCTCTCTGTGTCTCAACCCCCTCAATACAGGAACATCCTATTCTATGTGCCAGCTCAGAGGAATTAGGCTAAGTGCTCTCAACAAGGGGGAGAGTGTCCTTATTTTGCAGCAGTTGTATTCAATCCTGGCTCTTTGCTTTCTGTTTTTCATTTTTGCTGTTTTTTATTGAACGACAACCATAAGTGCCGACTTTAGACCTTACCAATATGGGTGCCGTGACAAGACATTTTCCCTTATCCACAGTCTCCCTGCCCCCAGCAGAGGCACACTGTGTACTTGGCACAGGAAGCAGTGCTATCACATTTTGTGTCACAGCCACACAGTTATATTAAATGTGAGAGGAGACCAAGCAGTCTGGGAAATATGAGTCAGGGTTTGATTTTGAAAACTCTGCAAAAAAAGAAAAATAAATCATCTCATCCTTGTTGAGCAGGAGCTTCAGAGGATGCTACTCTCATTTTATCTGCTGAGGTAAAAATAGAAAGAATAAGATGTCAGAAGATGTTGCTGAGCTTACCTACGCCCTCCTTGTTGGGTGCATCTTACCCTTAGCAGATGTGGAAAGATATCGCAGCCATACAAACGTTGCTTCTTGATGTTTCATTAAAGATTTATTTTTATCCTCCTCTTTTGCTTTCCTTTTTGTTTCCTGGTAATCCATTTGCCTTCACACCCTAAAAGCAGTTTATTTGAGGGCAGAAAGCTGCTCCAGAAAGAACAAAAAAAAGAAACTAATGTTAGTGAGTGAACCTTGGCCACAATACTTAACAACAACAAATACACATGACAGCGTGAAGGACTGCTGTTCTATTGGAGTTATTATTTCAAATCAGTGAATGATAACGCTGAATTAGAAATTTACAATGGCAAAGATTTCAATTCTAAATTACTTTTCAGTGATTTCATGAAAAGAAGATTCACTCAACCTAATTGATTGTGTCAGCCAATTGTTAAAACCAGTATCTAATTTAATCTGTACCTAAGGTGGGCTATCATTAATTTTCTGTCTTGGACTTGGAAAGTCTATAAGCTTCACCTAACCAACCGTGCAGAAATAAAAAAGATATTGAAAGGACGATATGATTAACGTCCAAATCAATGGCGTAACTATCGGTAAGCAGAGACTGTAGTTGCTTAAGGGCCCCTGACCTCTTAGGGCCCCGTCACTGACACCTGGTGAGCCCCCTACGCAATTGTGGACTAGGACGCCCCTCTGCAAATGTAATGGTATGAAAAATTTGTCTTAAACCTACCTGATACCCGTCTGTCTGACCGGACCATATTTATACCCCAACACATGGCAGATTTTACCATGATGGTGAGCCGTTTAAACACGACACCAATAGCAAAGCAGACAGTGGTACTTTTAATTACTATGTTAATAAATGTGTATAGTTCACTAGACGGTTGGTAAAAAAAAAAAATACAGTCATATAATATGTTTCAAACCGCAATAAAGATCTTAAAAGAACAATGTATTTGAGTATTTTATTTTTTACAATACGACTTTTAATTATGGGTAACCCAGAGCGTAGATGAAAACCATAACCGTTAGCAGAGATGGGAAGTAACGAAGTACAAATACTTTGTTACTGTACTCAAGTAGATTTTTCTGATATTTTTACTTTACTTTACTACTTATTTTTATGGTGACTTTTTACTTCTACTCCTTACATTTTTACACAAATATCTGTACTTTCTACTCCTTACATTTTAAAAAATTGGCTCGTTACTTTAGTTTTGAATCATTTCAATGGAGTTACCGTTATTATTTTTCACGTTATCAATACCAAATTCAATCTAATTGGATGGGAATCTACGTTGCATTTGACGCACCACTACAAGATGAATCGACAGATTCGGCGGTATTCATTCGCGGCAAATCATTGCAGCTTGGTGGCGGTGGCGTTAGCATAGTAGCATGGACGACGAGATGATTGAAAATGAACACAACGGAGATCTAGTCCTATTGGCAGACATCCATTTAAAATATAGGCAACTGCATTAAAAAAGCGGTTTCTACTTTTACTTTTATACTTTAAGTAAATTCACAAGCCTGTACTTTGTTACTTTTACTTGAGTAAAGAAGTTTAATTAGTACTTCCACTTTTACCACAGTATTTTTTAACACAAGTATCTGTACTTTTACTCAAGTACGGAAAGTGAGTAATTTTGCCATCTCGGACCGTTAGGTACAATGTTAGCAATGATGGATACCAAAAAGAGGTACTTAAGCAGATTCTAGAAAAGAAAAAGCAAAGCAGAGCTGCTTGAAGAATGGAAAAAACTTTCCAAAATAACCATGTTCTTTCAAAGAACCGAAGAGGCAGAGGTGTATGTTGCTTCTGCAATGAGTGAAGATTGCAACCAGGAGATGAATGGAGAGAGTGTGGGTGAGGAGGGTAGCTGTGAAACTCAAGGTAGCCCAATGAGACAGATTTTACAGCAGAATATACTAAATTATATCCAAGTCTAGTGAAGGTCGAAGAATGATGAAGTGTGTATGTATGGGGCACATTTTGGGTGTGTGTGGGGGGTTGTACTTCATATGGGGCCCAGCCAGATAATGTTGCTTACAGGCTTATTGTTGTGTCGTTACGCCATTGGTCCAAACAACGTAAAAAGCTGTAATTCTAAGATATAAAAGAAATTTTCAACGTCTGTTGTTAGACTTAAGCGGGACAACATTTAGACCAACCAAACACAGGACATTTTTTTAACAACTATTTCTGGACTAAATGAAGACTATGACGGACCGACCACACTGACCTAAAAAACAACATTTCAATGACATCTGATTTGGGGGTGTGGGTCTCAATAATCACATAGATCTTATCTCATCCTATATTATGCTGACTCTCTGTCTGCAGCAAAGAAGATTTTCTCATCTGAACATACTGAAAGCTTCACCTATCTCCAACAGCATATGAGTATGACCTTTTTCTCAGTTAATCTGCTAATAATTATGACATTAAGTGGGGGTCATAGGAAACAGAGTTTACAGTATTAAACAATTATTCCAAAGTGGTCGTATATGCAAAATGTGCTTGAAAAATTATCTTTTCTTTGTTTTCTTATGCAAATTATGTTATTACTAAAATAATCCAGAAAAATTTAAATTTAAATTAAATAGCAGTCAAAGAGAGAAACATTTCTGTATTCATTTTACAAGTGTAGGACATGGAGAAACAATATGAGAGTATACATTTTCACCAAAAATACATGGCCAGTGTGTAAAAATGTATGTAATTTACACAACACTGCAAAGTTTATGGAAAATGTGACATGGAAAAAGATTAGTGACAAGATTAGTGACAATGAATATATGCATACAACACAACAGTAGAATATTAAAATGTATATGAAACCATTTTCCTTTTTCAACTTTGCAACATAGACAGTATGTCGTACCATGCCGTGTGAAAATTAAAAAAAATAATTAATTTTGCTATTTGCTGATATGAGTGCTCATTAGTAGCCAAGCTATCGAGCTAAAAAAGAAAATTAAAATCTTGGTTTATGTAAGAATCTCCTAAAGTTTCTGCTGTACATATTAAACTCAAACCTGTACTGTAAGGTGCATCTTCATTTTAGAAAAAAGAAAAAAAGCAGAGATGAATCGGGGTGTGTTTAATCTAAAGTAAGTCATCACTTTGTACTGGGAACTTCCCCTCTTCCTCTGAAAGCAGCTGCGGTAAAGACGTAAGCTTCTCAATTAGCTTGAGATTGGTTTGAGTGAGTCAGGCTCATGTAATAATGTCAAAGTGGTTAAGCCCCTGGGCATCTTTAAAGAGCTTTCAGCTGCCTCGCAGCGAAGAGGGAGGAGGAGAGGGAGAGGATGGAAGGAAGCAGAGAGTGACACAGAGACCTTTTTTCGGAACAACTAGTAGATGGAGAGGGCGGGGGGGGGCTATCTTATTAGGTTAAAGTGACACACAGTGGCAATTAAGTATGTGCGAACAGTGAGGACAGGAAAAAAAAGGAGGAAGTGAGTGATCTCACACCAGCAAACACACAGCTCAGAGTCACAGATGAGTGAGCTTTATTTTCATGGATTTGCCAATGATTGAGTGCTTCTAAAGCCTTCAGCAAGAATACAGTAACGGCTCCAGCTCTTCAAAGGAATTTCCCTTTGCTCCAGGGTTACATTAGACAGAAAAATAACAGTTTGGATTGTTATGCGTGACGACTCAAAATCTACTTTGCATTTTTTTTATTGTGACGGATTAGATCTGTGGGAATGGTAAGAAATAATGCTGACCTGCTCTGTGGAGAAGTTTACTTTAAAAGGAGAGATAAAAGGAGATAAGGATTTTTTTTCAGTCAAGCCTTAAATCTACAGCATCCATTATGCTTTAGTTCTGTCTGTCAGTATTGCTGTGGTAATCGTCATGCAATATTAATTTATTTTGCCCCAGCAACTGAAAATAATTATAGTAATTCATTGTCTTTGGCTGCACAGATTGGTTTTCATCAAGGTTATAGTGAAACTGTTCCAAACTGGAGACTTTTTGCCCTGAAAAATGTGTGTGCATTATGTAAATTGGTGCTCAAAGTGTTTAGTCCTATCATGCTGATTGCTTTTTCAGCCAGGGTAATTATACATCTCTCACCTGTGAATCCTCAGGATTAGCCAGAATCACATGAGATATGTTTAGTAATCAGCCATCAAGGTCAGAGAGCGAGAAAGAGAAAAAAAACCTTATGCTCATCTTGTTTTCTCCTTGAATCAGTTAAATTATCCCCAACCTCAGCTGCAGAACACTTCCACTGACAAATTTGATAATCAGTGAATCTCTTGCTGACGTCCCACCGTTGATTTACGGACTCTTAAAATGGCTTCTGGAAGATTAGGGCTGAGGCCAGCTCCTTCCACAGCGAGGTTGTCTGATTGTGAATGACTGCACACAGATTGATGTCTGTCCTCTCCACTGAGGCAGATAGATCAATCAATAGCGGTACATCATGCTGTTTTAATCATGACCTGGAAAATATGCATCCAAAAAATTGTGGTTAGGTTTTTATTTTTTTACTGTAATTAAACAGACAACTGGCTAAGATCTGAACCTTTCAGATCTCTTAGGGGATGCTGGTCATTTCATCTCTTCCCAGAACCAAACCTGTTACCCTCTTGAACATCTTACATGTCACTTTTCAATTTGTGTTGGCACAATAAAGCACCGTTTGCTCACAGACATGTCCTACATAAGTTTGTACCAACTGAGAAAAACATAAATGATGTTATCTAACTATTAACAAAATTCCTCTAAGGGAATGTGTTTGACTTCAACCACTGATTTACCTGTATGACCTAGTGCTGATTTGTTTTTTTTTTTAGCCGTCATAATCAGTCATATTGTACAACTTTTAACTACATAAGATCACAACCAAATGGACAGAAACATGAGGAGATATATTCATTTTTAAAAACAATTTGCAGTTTGAATTTATATTAAAGTGCAGAAGGTTTAAATACATTGCTATGAAGTCACTTGTTTTGAGATGAAAACTGACACCCAAAAATAAATTAAATAGCAACAAAAAAGTACAAAACTGAGGTACAGTTTGGACTGAGAAAGAAATAGGAAAATTTTTTTCCAAAATCCTGTTTGCAATTTAAATTAATAAGATAAATAGATAAAAAAAAATAATTATTTACTTCGACTGTGGCTTCTTAGGTGATTAGAAGCAGTGCACTTTTTTGTATGTTACTGTTGCATAAACAGTTTTATCACAAGACAAACCAGGCTGAATTTTTTTTTCTATTTAGTGTCAATAGCATTACAATTCAGAAACCATATGAAGGCTGCACATATGAAGGTTGCTACTATTGCAGAACATGGATAAGTCTCTGTTCTCTCTCATGCTATGCTATGCAGAGGCTCTGTTAGCACTGATGAAGATTCAGTTACCTCTGAGATGTTAAGGGGGCTCCAACTAATGGCTGCCTCACTTACTTTTAAGGTAAAGTTGGTAACTTTAAAAGGATGTTTGTTTTGCATATTACCTTAAACTATGTTGACAGTAACATATTAGATAAATAATAAAGGACCTCTGCCTCCTTCTACATTGCAAAAACTTTTTTATTTGTGTGTATTTACCAAAATTTGTGTAAATAAATAAGATGATTTGCCAATGGAATGAGTGTTTCTACTCTTAAAATAAGATAATTAGATAATATGCACTTGAAATAAGACAATATAATTGTTTTTTCTTATTTTAAAAGAAAATTGTCTTGCTCCATTGGCAAAGTTTCACACTTACCTTCTCTATTCAAGAAAAAATACACTTATTTTAAGAAAAAATGACTTATTGAGATTTCAATTTTTTCCAGTGCAGTGAGAAATATGTCACTCACAGTCAGAAACAACCAATCACAGCCATATATTTCTGTTTCAGAACAGGTGATATCAATCAGCTACTGTAACTAAGCTAAAAAGCCCTCATCAATGGAACACAGAAAACACAATCCACAATGGTAACAGAAGGAAATGATCTGCCTCAAAGTGCACATAGCTCAACAAAATGAACTTGACAGATCATGACACTTTCCTTATTTACACATCTTTCATTAGCCTTATTCAATGAATATGAATAATATCCAAAAAATTAAACCTTGGTTTTAGTATAAAAAATAAGAGCAGAAATGTAACTGAAATTGATATTTTTTCTGTCTTTCTCTGCAAAAAGATGTACATGGTGTATTTACAAGAAAACATACCAACATTGTAAATTAATAATGAGAATCTAAAAGCATCTTACAAAGCGAAACACAACATTCTTTATTAAGTGAAGGAGCAGTGAGTTTAAATACCACGTATGCTTGAAATTGGGCCTGGAAGCCGAAAGCTATATGAAAAGATTTTGCTTAAAATCTCAAAATGTGTGATAACAGATATAGAGTAGTTCTGTGGATGTTTTATTTTTATTTTATTCATCTTGTCAATTTGCAACAAGGATGCATCTTGATTTAAAACTGTGTGTGTGTGGATGGGGGTTTGTAGATCAATTACGCTTGGAGGCTCAATTCCAGCTTTTTCGTAACCGTCCCTTTTTTTTTTTTTTTCACACAAAAGCACAGTTACTGTATACATGACTATAGAAGAAAATCTAAACTATTCAATTGGTGAGGAGAAAATGATTTCATGAGGACTTAAACCCCAAACTTGAATCGAATCCCCATGTCCCACATGGCAAGAAGGGAGAATCTCCTCTCTAGCAAAGAAGGTTGACATCGTGCAGCTATTGTAATGATCTGAGTAAATGGTAACAGTTTAACACTACATCCCTAACAGTTTGCCTTCAATATAGAAATGAAATGCAGCAAAAGGAATATGTTCTCCTTGTGTCATACGAATTTGGCTAACATTTTATTGAGATTAATTATTGAATCTCAAACATCTATAAATCTGCATTAGAAATACATCTAATCCTGGAGTGTAATAAACATTTGCCCAGCAACATCTACAGGCTGCAACAGAAAAGAACTGATGCCTTTCTCCTGAGCTGAAATGTGCGAAAGATAACTTCAGGAAATCCTGCTACCAACCAGCGTTGTCTTGGTACAACGGCTAGCTGGCTTTCTCCGCATACAAATCTTTGGTAGCAGGGATTTATTCTTGAACATTTACCAAGTTCTGATTTATCCCACCCTCTGAAATGGCCCGCAGGTTGTGCAATAGCAGTTTATCCACCATCATTTGTAGGTCTGCTCACTAGCCTGCATGTTTTCAGCAGGTTCTACTGTAGGGGAGGAGGTGAGGACCAAGAGCTGTAAGGGGGAGATATAGATATAGATTGCATTCACTTTAAATTAACCTAGAACGGAGGTCTTCAACAGGGGGTCTGCGACCCCTAGGGGGTCCGCAGAGGTACTGCATGGGGGTCGTAAATGTTTTGGTTGACTTTTTTATTTATTTTTTTTTTTTATATTGCGACCTGCAATTTCTTTCCACTAATTGAAATGTCCTTAAATACACATTAACATGAATTCAACACACTGTAGTAAACAGATAAATGGAGGCAGAAGATTATTCAGTGACACACAGAAGCTCTTTTTTTTTTATACACACACACAGTGTACAGGAGCTCTTTCAAGTTGGGCATCGTTTAATTCACAACACCTGTTTCATCAACGAGGAATCAGAATCAGAAATACTTTAATAATCCCAGGGCGAAATTACTTTCGTTACATTACTCCATCTGTAATAGAGTGACGATAGGACCAGTTTGATAGAACACAATTTCATACAATATATATATAATTAGGGGGTCCCCGCTCCATCTCGCCATCAGTTTGGGGGTCCTTGGACTGGAAAACGTTGAAGACCCCTGACCTAGAAGGTAGATTATAAGGAGTGTGTAAATATCCTTCATAAAAATATATTTCTTTTTTTTATCACATTTAGAGTCACCTAAACCTGTTTTTCAGATCTGTCAACACACACAGTAAGAGAAGAAATGGTAGAGTGGCAGCAGCTTTATTTCAGGTATATTATATTTTCCATGCTGGCTGAAGCTGGCACTAACATGTCAAACTGTATTTAGATTAATGTAGATGTAATAATCCTTTGTGGGGTTTGCATGCAGCTCATTCTTGTGCTCACAGTATTTCTTTGGGTTTGTTTTTTTTCAGTTAATGCTTTAAAATGTGGCACCTACTTATAGCAGAAATTAACATATTTTTTATTGTTTTCCTCATCTGTCAAGCACCAACCAAACATTCTGTGCTGTTTTGTGTGAAAAGCATTATCAACACCTTCTCCCTTAACCCGATTTTATTATTTATTTAATTATTTTTTTGTTTTGAAGGAATTATGATTAGTCTGATTATACAAAACCACAGTGTGTATTATTAGCCAACTGGGATTTCTGTGACTTGTTCTAATTTACAATTTAGAGCAGTTTGCACAGAGCCATGTTATTTGTATAAATATGAAACCAGATCAACTGAGGATTTTAAGCAGGTTTTTTTTGTACAGTGCTCAGACGGCCCATGCTGTCTTTCTGACCATTTGGACTTTTTAGTTATTAAAGTGTGCGTTTAAAAAGAAAGCTTAGTTTTGAAGACACCTATTTAAAAAGGTATTGCCTTGTAGTGATTTCCGTTTATAATAAAATAGCTTAAAATGTGTAATTCTATTAGAGTGGGCGTACACATAAATTCATATACACTTCATACCTATAAGTGACAGATAAAAACAATGTTTTAATAATTTCAAAATATGTTTATAATGTTAATCATCAAATATTTGATATTTGAGGTCAATGGTTTAATTAAAAACAAGGAGAAACCCTTTCAGTATAAATCAACATAGAGTAGCACTTTATTTTTGAATAGAAGAAAGATAAACAGAGATTCTTAAAGACTGGGCAGCATTTGAAGGATTTAGAACTTTTTTTTTTACCTTTCAAAATATATTTTTCAGTATTTAATTTTTTGCATTTACTAGATTATTAGATAACTGTATTATTTCAGGGATTATATTATGTATTATTTTAAGAAAACACACTGAAAAGGAATCAAAATCAATTTAATAGGGCTCTAGAGTTGCGAGTTGCCAACCCCACCCCCAGTCAATGATTCAAACCACCTTTTAATGTCCCCACAGCTGAAAGTATTTGGAGTTCTTGGATCTATACCATCTTAGTACTAAGAATGGAAATGTATTACCTATTCTACTTTACAAAATCACTCCATCTAAGTTAGATAAGACGAACAGCACCTAGCAACAGTGAAATAGGCCAGATCTTCTTTGAAAAAGAGACCCCAGTCTAAATGGTTTGTTTTTATCTGTTTAAAATTAAGGTTAAATAAAAAAGATTGAAAATCAACTCTCAATTAAATGTAGGTATCAACTTTGGTAGTTTATCAGTCGGTGGAAGCGACAGGAAAAAAGGAATATTAAGATAAATGCATTCTCTCCATTATGATGTTCTTTAGGGAAACTATTCAGTGCATCACACAATTTGACAAATTAGAGCCAGATTGTCCATAAACAAGACTGAAGCAGTTAATTGGCTACCCTGAATTTGCCCTTGGATATAAATGTGAGTTTGTACCTGGTTGTTTGTCCTGTGTGGACTGGTAACCTCTGCAGAGTGCAAACCTCATCACGCCCAGGGATTGCTGCACATAGACACTGGCCCAAGACAAGAATAAGAAGGTATGGATGATGGATGGAATGAGGAATGGCTGGATTTGAATCCAATTTAAGAAGAACTTTTTGCTATAGATTAGAAATTGGCTTGAGCTGTATAAATACACACAATTAAAAATTAAGCTTAGAGGTATTGTGGAGGATTTTTTTAAAAGACTCACCCTCTCCACTTAAAAAAAATGCGCCTGCAAGAGAATGCACAAGCCCATATCTCATAGCTCATACAAGCTTACTGTGTCGACGTACAGCGGGGAGTATATAGTGGACTTTATAGCAAAATGAGTTAACTGACTGTTCGGACAGATCATCACTGCTATTTGCTCCTTTGGTCACGTAACTCCACCTCGTGGTGCCTGCGTCATCTTTGTTATTAGTCGCCGCTGCCGGGTAGCAGCAGCCTATGGCGACAGTGTGCCGCTGTGACATCAAATCCCATAGTGCTTTGCGAGCAGAGCTCTCCACGCAAAGCATTCTGGGATATATCTGCCTTTTCTGAGGCCTTTCTTTTCTTCTCATACACCTCATAGACAAAGACTTTTCTCTTACGACCCTTGGCCATTTTCAAAGACCCGCAGTGAGAAAGGTGAGCTTCAATGACTGTCTGAAACCGTAGGTCACCACACATATGTGGCTGAACCAGAACTCATAGAACGGCCTTACGTAAACTTATCACCAGAATGATTGACAATTAGGAGGAAAACTTATTTAGACGATCCAGCCGGATATAAAAGATCGTCCTCTATACCTTTAGGTGAAAATTTGACCTGGAAGACTCCCTAACACCTGGAACATGTGCTGACGTCCCTCAATCAGCCAGTCAACATTAATCAGCATTAAAAAGTCTTCTGCCGGGGCCCGAGCACCAAAGATCCTATCTCTGTTTGTCTGCGTCTGTCTCCTTGAACCCCAGTCGGCTTTGGCAGATGACCACTCACACTGAGTCTGGTTCTGCTGGAGGTTTCTTCCTGTTAAAAGGAAGTTTTCCTCTCCACTGTCACTACATGCATGTTCAGTTTGAGAAATTGCTGCAAAGTCAACAACACAGTGTAAGCAACTGTCTAATGACTCAATAACGCAATCTGCTGGATTTCCTCATACATGGCTCAGTCTTTACCCAATCTGTTAGCACGATTTTATTGACTTTATAAAGAGATGAAATTAGTTGTGAATCTGCACAATATAAAAAAAAATATTTATATTGAATTGAATATTTAATCATTTCGAAAACATTCGTTTTAGAGTTAAAGATTTTTTTTATAGATATAATTTTTAATAAACAAGAAAGGTTTCTAGGTTACTTCTGAGAATCTGTGCAGTTTGCAGCACTTTATCATAAATAATTTCAGGAACAATTTTCAAATTCATTGAGTTTCTCCTTCAAAATGTTGTCTCCTTAAAGACCACCTCTGGAAAAGCATATTCAGATTGGTTTAAATTAGCCAATACATTTAGGTGGTTGATGCGACAAAGCTAGCCACTAGGCGTACTTTATGCAAATGTGCTTCATTGTGATTTAGATAAGGATGAGAGAAAACTGCTAGCAAAGGCATTTGAAGCAGCTTGGAATCACTGTATATACTGCTGTTTGTGTGTTATTTTTCACCCATTTAAATCACACAAAAGCTGCAGGAGTAAACTGAAAACAACAAGCATTGATAGGTTTATCAAGCAATCAGTTTTTTTGTTTTTTTTTTTTTGTTAGAGATGCACAAGGATGCTAAATCGGCTTGAGAAAATGAGCTTCTGATGAATGCTAAGGCAAGAGCCATGATTGCAGTGGTGTTAGTTGCTGCTTCACTGAGGTCCACTGGGATGGTGAAACAGATGTTGAAATAAAACGGGACACTTTTTGTTTCAGCCTGGGAACTGACAAAATACTAAAGGTTTTATTTTTAAGAAAAAAAATGAACATACAGAATTTGTGAAATATAAAAAATCTTCTTTTGTTCTGTCATACTCCACAAATTATTCCACCTGTCTTTTTGTCCTGTTTTAAGTTAAAAGTCATCAAAGTTTGTTCAAGTAATGTAAAAGGAGGAAAATGTACGTATGACAGAATCAAAGCAGGCGAAAGTCTTTATTTTCATGGTTTTGTTTCACAATGGCCTGACTTCTTTGTAACAATGTTTAGGTTAATATCTGTTCTTTAATTACCAGATTGTGACGATCAGGAAAAAATTGGAATCGTTTTTGTAAAACTGGGTAGAAACTCTGCTTCACTTTTAACACAGAGCAGTGCTTTATTTTAAAGCATAAGAAAAATAAAACACACCAAAAGCGATAAAAAATATTGAAGGTGTTGTTATCATTGAAAGAGTTTAATATTTTTATTTAAATTTTTTTATGTCCTTTAAAATGTGTTTTTTCAGTATTTTATGTAATTAGCTGTGGCTAAAGGAAGCGTATAGGATGCACAACTTCACAGATTTGTATAAACTTGTTTCCCTTCTACTTTCATGTATGTCTTTATATTGGTAGAGAGGTATGGATGCGATTTAATCCATTTTAAGTCTTTATTAAGTTCTGATGATTCCAAGTTTAAAATGACAGAAGAAGCTTTGTGATAATTTTTCTCTTTTTCCTAATTTGCGTTGATCAAAGAGCTTCTGTAGATATTAGGAGACGTCTGAGTGCTTGTCAGAATTATGACAGAGCACGTAGTTAACCTTAACAGACCAAAGACATGTAGAGCTATTGATTCCCCCTTGAAATATGTGACAGCAAGTCCTAAATTATCATTTTGTTGAAGTAATTGCAGTAAGGGTATTTCTAATTATATTTAGTTCAAATTCTAAGGGTTCATCAAAGGAATAGATTACCATCCAGCCAAGTGTTAATGTCTTTTTTACTGGTCTTTAAATTAGTCTGTACTTGTGAACCCAAATCTGCAGCATGGCATCAAAGGTTCTCAGCGCATTGCCCACTTTGTTGTGCTCACCAAAAATGCAGATCAAAGTCTTACTGAGGTTCAGAAGCTGCCTCTGCTTCAAATAAAATCTCAAGTATTGCAAGCAACTGACACAAGGAAGCTGTGCTCCTGCACACAGCAGAGAGGATTCTAAGAAATCAGAGGTAAAAACATGAATGTTTGATTATTCATAATCAAATAACAGGTTAAAGAATCGGCTAGCTGGGAGACCAATCACGGAGGGCCTGCAAATCCAGGTGTGATATGACATGGCGGCCATGTACCGCAGACGGGGAATCGATTGAAAGGCGATTTAAAGGTTACATCAGAGCTCCACAGAGACATCTGTATGCAGCCTGGGTCTCTCTTTTTTAATGCAGTAAGAAGGCACTTTCAGTGATCACTAATCAGTGCGTCAGCACTGCGCACTGACTAGAGTAAACAAATCCGGCGATTACAGAAAAGACGCACAGATCAGTTTCCAGAAATTTGGGATTCAAAATAGCTCGCACTGCCTTGCAAAAACATTAATACAGCTCTGCTTTTTTATAATTTGTCACTTTACCACAAACAACGTAGGTATATTTTACTAACATTTTTTATGAGACCAAATAAAATGCACTGCAAAGCAAAAATAATGAAAGATTTTCAATATTGTTTTAGAAATTACAATAAAAGTGTGTCATGTATTTGTTTCAGCTTTGCAAAGGAAAAAAAGACATAATGTTTTCTATTACCTCAATTCTGATTGGATGAAGAGAATCTAAGAACACAAACATTAATTTTGACCTTTCTAGCATGAGTTTGCTTTGAATAAACCATTCCAATATAGCCCTGGTTTTATGTTTGTGGCTGTTTTTGTATTGGAGAGTGAACCTGCATTATGTCTTATCCCGTTTGCAGCTTTTAAGGGATTTTTCTGACGATTTATTGCATATTGCTCCTTTTATCATCCATTCATATCTAATCAGTGTATCTGTACCTGTTAAAGAGAAACATCCCAACATCATGATTCTGCTGCCACCATGTTTCACTGATAGGATAGTGTCTGTAGCATGCAGGGCTATTTTTTCTCCATAAAGTGCTTTGCTTGTTTAGGTTAATCTTTGATCATAACAGATGTCAGATATTTGGTTTATCCCCTTAACAACTCGTGGCCAGCATCAAAGAGGTCCTCTTAAAGTGCGGCCAGTCTTGGAGGGGCTGTACCAAAACTGAATTTCCCTTTTGGGTTGATAAAGTATTATCAAACTGAATTGCACAGAATTGTCACACTCTTCCACAAAAGTCAAGTTTGTGGAATACGGGATGAATTTAGCTGCACTGAGGATTTCTGCAACCCGTCCAGAGTTACCACAGTCATTTTACTGCTCTCAATGGTTTCTACATCTAACTAAATCTGAATCTGCTTCATTCTATTTCTATTCTCTCTCTGCTTTTTCTCATAGTAGCTTCATCTGGTTTGTTCCTGTTTGGCTGTGACACCACCCTGGAGAGAAATATCAGCTGTCCTGCTGCCATCAACACCTATGTTTATAGATGTTGGATTTATAGTCGGCCTCAGCAGATGGCCGCTCACACTGACTCGGGCTCAGAGAGAGCGCTCCCCCTGAAAAAAGAGAGTTTCCCCTCCACAATAACAACAAAAAAACGCAAAATGAGAGAGAGCGCTTGAGACAAAAGGACGAGACGAGAAAAAAGGGTTCCCCAGAGAGAAAAACCTGAATCAATTTGACTGGATGATCTGGTTGAAGTACATTGAGATGACATGTGTTGTGAATTGACGCTATTTAAATAAACTGAATTAAATTGAATCATTTCTCTTTTAAGGACAATGCATTGAAAAGTGCTTTACAAGATCAAAAGCATGGGATGTTGGTTCAAAACCTAACACAGCCTCTGTATCCCACATCATTAGCCCTGACCTGTTTTTTGTTCTTCAAGATGCTTCTTGTTGACTTAAGTTCTCTAATAAACCTCTGAGAACCTCATGGAAAAGCTGCCTTTATGCTAAGACATGATTACAAACAGGTAGATTTTATTAAAAGGTACTGGAATAAAGTAGGGCTTTATACAAACACACACTTTTGTTTTCAGATTCCTGTTTTAGTAAAACTTTATGACTATTTATGACTATTGCATATCCATTACAAATTAAAAATTGTGCATCAGAAAAATCTGTAATTCCCGATTTTCTTGTTGAGATTTATTTATTATTTCTGCATCAATATCAAGGTACAGTTTGGTTAATCCAGTTGCTCGGTTTGTGCTAAGACATAATTATCTGTTTCAATACAAATATAATTGTGATGCATTTTTCCAGTATGAGCAAGCTGTTTATTGAAGGAACAGCTGTAACCATTCAGTTTGTTGCTGATCCACAGCAGGAGCTTGAGATGGGCTCAGAGATTATCCAGATTTATTTGAAAGGAAAAACAAAACAGTAAAGTGTTCACAGCTTTAAGGAAAATATCCATACAAGATTAGCTTACATGGTCGATTGTCCCTCTTTCCTCACTTAAAGAGGTTTCCTGAAGCTGCTTATTTGTTGGCATTTTCTCTTTAAAAACAGCGTGATACATATAATTGGATTGTTTTGTTCCTTAGATTGTGAAATGCAAAGAATAAAGAACCTCCAAACGAAAAATAAGTTCTGTTTCTGCACTCTGGTTTGCTGTCATTTCCAGGTCAAACAGGTATAAAATTAGAACTCTGATGCTTCCAGTCTTTGGGGGATCTCAAGCTAAAGCAAGCTTAAATTAACTGCATGTCAGTGAGTCACATGTCGGGCTTCCAATATGTCATGAAGATGTTTGGTATTCGATCATCTCTATTGCCTCTGCGTCCTTTAAAATGCTTTAGGCAAGGCTGTTTATGTGAGAAGGAATGATAAAAAGAGCTGTTTGTTCCTTTTTAAAAGCTGGTGAATTTATAGCTGCCTTCCACTATAAGAAGCATAGGAGACTTAAATGAAAGCATATCAACATGCACTCCAGCCTTCTGCTGTCATGCTGGTTTAGCAGGCTATTGTTCCAGCTCAGTAAACCAGACATTCCAATCTGAGTGGTCTCTCTTCATCCCTGAATATCCCATGGGTTTTTACAATAGCCCACTGCATTCTTGTCCTACTTTCCAACATGCCACTCCCCCCTCCTTGTTTGTCTGTTAAACGTGACGTGCTTGTTGCCCTTTCACTGACCTCTCCGAGGTGTCAGACGGCACAAGAAGCAGAGCAGTTCTGTCTGTCTGTATGCGACTGTCTTCTTTCGCTCTGTGAAATTCGATTAACTGACACTCCTGCATCTTTTTGGTTGCCATAAATCTCAGCTGTCTGGTCAGGTGCTGCAAGCATGCCATTTGTTTCACTTAGGTTGCTGTCGCCCAGAACCTCTCTGTTCTCTCTTTCATTCTCTGCTTTTAAATGGCTTGCGACATAAAGGAGCCCATGACGCAATGTTTAGGTCTAACAATTCGGCCTGGGAAGGAAAGGAATTAGGATTGACTTTTTGAATGGACAAACAATGCGTTGAATTAAGGAACACCTCCACAGCCAGGATGTTCGGATTACCATCGGCCATATTTAGGACAATCTTATTGCTAATTCAGTTTATTAAATCAATAGGCATCAATGGGCTGTAATTGAATGTACCCTACTCAGTTACACATATGAATCCGTCTCTCCCACTGGGGGGTTTAAAATTTTCTTTTGATCTTTACCCTGCAATAAAGACAGCAGAGAGCTTAATAAAAGTAATTGCATTTTAATAGAAGCTACCTGCCAGATTATGTGGAAACGGGGGTTTCATATTGCGCATCGTTATCTTCTCCGAGACCTCTTCCCGCTCTCTCTGGCTATATTTATATAGTGCAGCCCCATCCAGACAAGGGAAATAATCTTGTTACCAGCAAGACCACACTTTCACACACAGTGGTTGGCCTTATGTGAACACTTGTAAAACCTGTGGCTTACTTGCCTTCACCCTTTGACAACATGGCTTGCTGAGTAAGAGAATGATGTGGTGTTTTTGCAACGCCTCCCCTATGAATTTGTCCTGCTTGTTTACAGAGCTTGGCTGGAGGTCTAACCTGATATAACACTGCTTTATGTACTCAAAAAAAGTGAAGGTTGATTGTTTCTGTCAAAAAGTCCACAGTTTTTATTGAGGAGAGGGGAGTTAACCTCCAGTGTTACCCCTGAGACAAATAGAAAGCTATCGCAACAAATGGTTTTCATTTAAACATTTTTTCTAAACTATAACATACAGAGAGATTTTATTATTAAAATTTCTATATATTTGTCACATCACACCCACAGGCTTTTATTGTTGTTGTGAACAAACACAAAGTGGTGAATAGTTGTGCAGTAAAAAAAAGAAACAATGGTTGAATAATGCGGAGTTCATTTGTAAAAAACGTCTTTAAACCCCATACACAGAAGAGAAATTAAAGCTATGTGCAAAATAAGTGTTGAACACTAACATTACTTTACCATCATACAGGAAATGATTCCTGAAAACATAATAGACCTTGCAGACAATTTTAAGCAGGAGCTAACGCCACCCTCCATCAAAATAACAAGTTTTCAGTTAAAGCTGGTAATCTGCAAAGATAAAATCAAACTTTAATCTTTCATCTTACTCCTTAAATTTTACATTTTCCGGTAGTGCTGGATGATATAAAAAAAAAATCATATATCACGATGTGAACTATTACACATTATTAAGTACATTTTCAGCTAATCTCGGAAAAATATGACAAAAAAAAAAAAATTACTGACTTTTTTCAACTTTATTTTGAAGTGACAGTTAAAGAACCGTCACAAATGAGAATAATAAATTTTAGTGCAGCAATATAGATGCATCAGATGACAACGGATGAGGCAGAGGTAGTTCAACAGTAGCCTTTTTTTTAACACAGCCCACATTGTTTAACCCTGCAGGTGTTTAAATAGATTACCAAAATAAATAAGTTAAATTGGACTGATGACTGAAGTGCTTGTGACTGGGCGTAACGTTCCTCGGGTCATGGACTTTGACACGCTTTCGGCAGCTCTCCTTCTCAGCATCGTACACGGGGATGATGCCTATAACATGTAATGCTCAATGGCCACTGTCATTTGTTTATGGCACTGAGAAGTTTTCTCATATGGCGTGAATCATACTAAACGAGCCCGTTATCTTCGGCTGGCTGTGATTTTATTTTTGCAACTTCCTCCCGCTGTTTCAGAACTTGCTCTGCCTCACACTTTTTGGATCCTTATGTATTCTTTTTTGTGATTCTTCATTTGGTGATAGAGGTTTGTTGTGTTGCCGTCGTGTGAGCGAACAGTCTTGTAGCATAGTTTGCAAATGACCGTGGTCTGCTCCGTGTCGTACTTCTTAAATCCAAATCACAGTTTCCCCCTCTTTTTGGTAAAATTGCTTTATCTTGGGCTGCCTGCATAGCTGTCTCTGTTTGTTTCAACCACAGCTTTAAGACTTCCGCCTCCTGCATCTCCATCTCTCAGCTCTTATGAGTTCAGTAATATAAAGCATGTTACAAACCAGTGTGTGTGTCAAAAGCTGTGAAGCAGCATCATGTTGTAAAACCGCAAGACGCCGCTTCTTTGTGGACTAAAAAAAAAAATTGTTTATCACTTATATAAGCTGTGTGTAGCCTACGTGACTACACTAATAGGTGTAGTCTAATACCAGCCCTATTCCCTAGAATGATTTTAAACATATATTACCATAAACACACTATGCCCATGATAATGTTTGGTGGATGAAGCATCATGCTGTGGTGATTCTGTTCTTCAGTATGTGGTCAGAAGTCTTGCAAACCCAAATATTAATTCAATCAGAAATATAGCTTATTTTCTACATTGACTGCATTATCGTCCGCCATATTTGTTGTTCTTCTTTCCTCTTTCATGTAGCAGGACACAAAATAGTGATGAGGGTCAATGACCTACAGGTCAGATGAATGTGACCTTGGTGTACAAACGCAGGTCACATTAGAAAAGGTTAGACATGTATCGGATTAAGGAAAACGTAGCCAACTGGCCCGGGTCACATTTGCAAAAATTGGATCTGTGTTGTTTAGACTGCAATAAAAAGATCAGAAACGGGTCACATATGGGCAAAAAAAAGGATTTTGTTCAATTCTGGTGGCAGTGTGAAAGTATCCTTTAATTTAGCACATTAATTAATGTGTTGTGTTCTGATACCAGTAGTTATATGCTCTAAAATGATTAATGTAAAATTTAGAACTTTGGATGAGCTACACTGAAATTAGCTTCTCTGCTTATCTTGAGAAAATTAAGTTGAATAAAGATGATATCTGTTGTTTCTAGCTGCAACTAGAAAGAGAAAAAGTAGTAATTAAGCAGATCCACGTGCGACGAGGAGAGAATCCACAGGGCCATAAAAAGCAACACAGCACAAAGAAGGAGCATGAACTCATTCTGGTGTATAATGGAGGCCTCATGGTATTTAATCTGCAAGTATAAAATGTTCAAAATGTGTGTGGAAACTGCTGGTATCAGTATTTATAAACCATGGGCACTTTTGGCAGAATTCTAACTTTAAACTCCTGCGTGCACAGGGAAGCTGGTCAGAGATGATGCAAAGAAGGATCAAGCTAATTGCAAGACAGACCTAGAAGAAACTATCTAAAAGGTTAAAAAAGAAGCACTGAGACTTAGTCCTGCAGTGGAATGGTATACATTCAAATATATTTCTCCGCAGAAAGGATTGAGTCAAAGTCCAGATGTAATTCCAGCGGTTAATTTGTTGCAATAAATGAAAATTGATTTTCGCAGATGCTCTTCATCAAATCTAACTGAGCTATTATGCAGAGGATGATCAGTTTAGATGTGCAGGTTCACACAGACCGAAAAACATGCAGGAAATGGAGATTCTTTGAAAGATTGACACTGGGGGGTAATGTGTGCCAAAAGTTTCATATTCTTGTCTGGAAAATGCGTAGAAGACTGAAAAAACTAAAACCAAATGGATGCCAGCAACATGACAAGATGTGTAAGACTTAAGGCTATGAGAATCATTTTGAAAGCATCTGTAACTGGACTTTCTGCCGGCTTCATGACATCATCATTGGATAGTGTATAATGAGATTTCCAACACCATTAAATAATGCACCTGCTCTAGATGTTTGGCATGTTCACCCTGCAGAGGAGTTCAGCTTGACAAACCTCGTTCCCTCAAAGCAGACTGTTGTCCAATTTGCCAGAAGAGTTACTGTAAGAAAATGCTATTTGTAGTCAAATGTGAACCAATAATGGAGCGGAAGATATCCTCAATAATTACTGGCTACAGCTCAGACTAAACCCTGATTAAACATTTCTGAAAAACCAAGTACATAAAACTATGTGCAAACACATCCATTCGACAAACACATACCAGCCTTAGAATCTATGCCAACAATAAACTCTGAATGAATTAGAAGCTGTTCACAGTGGATGTTTCATCACTTTGGAAGGACGTGGATTGACTTCAGTTACTTAATTAAGCGGATATCAAATAACTCACTTGTGCACTGAGGCAATTAGAAAACAAGAATTCAAGATTATATTTCCAGCTCCTCACCCCCCTCTTTCTATGCTCTGTCCATCCATCTGTCAATGAAGTCCAAGATGGTGGTCATCTGTGTCCCTGTGTTTGTGTGTCGTTGTGCAAAGCCACAATCAGTACAGCAAAATAAGATCATACCCTCTTTTCCACTTTTCTCCCCCGTGAAGTGACAAAAGGATAACCAGACAGAGCGACAGGTGTTGCCTTAACTTCCTGCTCTCCTTTATCCCTACAGGTATGTGGAGTGAATATCTCTCTTTCTGTGTGTATTTGACTTTATTCACATCCATGGATGTGTACATTTTGAACATGCTGGGTGTGTGTGTGTGTTTGTATGTTACCTTAAAGGCAGAGCATTTCCCTTTTGAGCCAGATCCTGCAGAGCTAGCATGTTGCTTTCACAGTCAGCCTGCATTCAGACCAGCAGTCTCCATTTATACCGTCTGCCACTTGACTGTTAAAGCTGAAACACATACAGAATCCCTAACTAAGCCACAAACATTCCCTCTACATGTTGTCGCCATCTGATATAAAATCTTAGATCTCCCTAAGTAAGAAATGTCTTTCTGCTGTTTGATCAAAATCATCAGATTTTATTGGATCTCTGTAATGACGTAGAAATATTAAGGCCGATTATTAAAGTTGATTTTCACAAGATCGACTTAACCCCTTTTTTACATTCAAACAGGAGTTGAACTGAGGCTTAGGGCTTAAACTTAAGCTGACTCTGTTTTCAGGGCTTCAATTATTTAATATCAGGTTAAGTTTCTAATGTTTAAAGAATCTCAGGCAGATGTTGCTACAGTGAAAAAATTTGCAAAACAATTAGCTCAAGTTTTGATAAAACTAAAGAGCATGTCTATTTAGAATTAATAGTTTTTCCTCAAACTCATTAACATTCAAGAAGAGACCCGTTCTCCTCTGAGGGAGGCTAAACCTCCCTTGTAAATTTCGGAAAATTCTTGTTAAAATATGCATTGTCAAACTTCCGAAATGTAGTCATTAAGCTGCGTTAAATATGCATATGATTTAATCCCTATGTTGTGCATAAATCCCAGCTGAGGTTTTAGCCTTAATCTATTGAACTAAGCAGCAAGAAAGTAGAGCCCTGATTGGATAACGCGCCAAAATACGTCATTTCCAGTGAGGATAAACCTCTTAGGCTATGTTCACACTGCAGGCCTTGATGCTCAAATACGATTTTTTTTTTTGCGTCGCCGTTCAGATTTACAAATATATGCGACTTGTATGTGATCTCCTGTGTGAACGCAGTCATACAACGCAAGTATCCCGCATGTACAATGGCATCACAGGCCAGCGTAAACATGGATGGTAGTGCCGGCGCGCATCTAGCCATCTTTTCCAACCATAGAAACTCAATCTTTTCAATATGGTTAAACATAAATACTGCTCTCCACATCATCATCTGCTATGGTTGTTGTTTTTCTTGTCGCTTCTGCGTAGCAAGGCGCAGAATAGTGACCACCGTCTGGTATTAATGGCGTTCAGGTCGGATGAATGCGACCTGGCCGTTCAGACACAGGTCGCATTTGAAAAGATCAGATTCGTATCGGATTCAGGACCACATAGCCAAGTGGCCTGGGTCGCTTTGGAAAAAATCGAGTCTGTGTTGTTCAGACAGCCATGAAAAGATCAGATACAGGTCGCATATGGGCAAAAAATTTGGATTTGGGTCACTTGAGGCTGCAGTATGAACGTAGCCTTAGAGTGTCTATGGAGCAGGGGAGTGTCATGAAGCTGGCTGATTGATGCTTATTGGTAAACATGTTTTTTTTTTTTGACTGAGTGGCCAAACAGCAAGGAAGTTTTCTTCATGGGTTGAGAGGAAAAGTGGACTTGCGCTGAACTCTTGCTGTGTTTTCTGAGTTTATTACCTCTGAGCTCTTCACAACACCTATTTTCACATTTTATAGTGTCTTATGTGTTCATACATTTGTTAATGCAATATGAGACATTTGGATTTAATTAACATCACTGAGCCTCCCCTGTTTCAGAGAGAGGCAGCCGTCCCTGCATATCAGGGATGCTGCCCATCCATTGTATATACAGTAGCTGTATCTATTTGTAAGCTTTTGTTGTAACCGCCATGGTTTTTGTCATTTTTCTTGTTCCTCTTTACCCCCTTTTTCTGTTCTCTGTCCTTAACATCTTTTCATCTTTATTATTTTATTGATGTCCATTATGATATCTTATGCAATTTATTCAATAAAGTAAGCTTTGCGATCTTATTTTACCCATTTTGTCAAGTGAGTAATATTGCAAAGCAGCCAGGCCCGCCAGACTGCTTCATCTAAAGCTGCCAGAACACGACACACGAAAATGAAAGACCACTTAATTCACTGCTTGTGGTTTGGATCAGCTCATTCAGAGACACAAATGTAACTCATGAGAATCAATGTTATATTTAGTTCATTAGATTGAGACAAAATCAGATTTCAAATTTGTTTAAGAATACTTTAAATCAAGATGGTCTATTCTCACAAATAAAAGTTGCACAAATCATTAACCAATCTCTCTAATAATTAAAGGATTTCTATACTATATTTCTATACTATGTAGCACACTTGCTTTCTCCTAAAACATACATATAACTTAACTTATACATATGATGTAAGGTATTTGTATTCATTTTAATTTAATTTTTATTATTTTTCAAGATAACTTCTTCATACAATACGTAATTTTTATATTATTTGCAAGAATTAAACGTAAAAATTTAATTATTTAGTCGTACATTAGATAATTTAACAGGTTAATGATTTATAGAAAATAATGAAAGACATATTTGAATAATGTATTAGATAAATAAAAAATATATGTACTCATTTCATGATAAATTTGATTATTTGACAGAACATTTGTATTTATGTGTTTTTATTATATATTTTACTCACTCCATATAAAGCAGGAATCACATCTAGGACTGAAACAATTAATCTGATTAATTGTGTTTAATCAATTATTAAAATAATTACCAACTAATTTAGTAATGGATTAATCGCTAACTGGAGTATAGAGACTCTAAAACAGGCCTTTAGCTGACAGAGCAACCCACTTAGAGGAGTTATTATATCAAAAATTCTCAAAAAATACAGAAACATTTTGGATTTATATTTTTAAAAAATGTTTTTGTCTATCAATATGCTCTGTCCGGAAATGTTTTAGTTTTACATGGTTTAATTTTGCAAAAAACTTCTTTAAAGAACCTTGGTTATCTGATTATTAGTTGATTAATCAAAAAAATTATTAACAGATTAATCGATTTGCAATTCGTTAGTTGCAGCCCTACTCACATCACTTTAATTTTGTGAATACTATATTGCTATATTTCATGGCCTCCTGGGGCGTCCCAACCTCTTTTTTTAGGAAGCTCTAAATTACGACTTATAAACAGGACCTAATCGAAGGAAGACTTTAAGCGGGAAATATCAATTTAAAAGCAGAATCCCCAGAATTGCAGAATTTAAAAGCAGAATCTCCAACATTAGTGTGTTAAAATCATTTACATCTTCTTACTAGTAGTTTGATTATTATAGGTAGTTTGATTTAGGCTTTAAGAAATGATAAATAGTGTTTAACAACATTAAAGGAGTGCTGATGATTCAGTTTAGGTCTGATTAATAAAATTATAATCATCTACTTTAGTTCCTCAGCAGATTAGCTGTTATTCATGGTTTTTCTACTGCGTGTAGAAAAACCATATTGGTACCTATAGGTACCTATATGGGTGAAATAGGTGGGGGCTTTTTTCATTCCAGTTTAGTCTAATAAAATCATCACTTTTACTGGATAGCTGCAAAGATGTGACAGACTGTCAAAATTTATAACTAATCTTAAAAACCTATAGCTGACTAATTCACGGTTATGGAAAGGTAATTGTTTGTGAGAAAGCTAGTTTATGATTCCTTAAGATATATAAATTATACGTGCTGTTAATCAGATATATATTTTTTAAAGGAGTTACTGATTGAAGCTATGTTTTTTTTTTATATATCTGAGTACGCATTTTTTATAGAACTGGTTTTGTTTTTGTTTTCTGATATGTTTTTATTTGTTATAGTCTAATTCATCATTTTTGATTTTTTCTGCTTATAGGTTTTAAGTCCTGTTTGCTTTCATTTTTCTATATATCTTTAAACCTCACATATCTGATCTTTCCCACTGTGGGATAACAGGTCACATTTCTATGTTTTTTAATCTCTTAAGCTTGGCCATCTTCAACACAGGCTGCCACTTAGCTGTGTTTATATAGAGGCCAGTTTGATTCTAGGGGGTCATTTTCAAGTGAAATGGGAAAAATGAAGGTAATATTGCCAAATGTTCTGATGTCATGCACACATTTGTGCCTCTGCTGTTATGGTGCCCACATAGGAACCAGTTTCCGGCTCTGTTGCCTGCTTCTAAGTGATTAACATAATTACAGCAGTCAGGGATTTGGGTGAAACGAGTGTGTGACTTTTTTCCGAAAGCGCTGTCGCACTGCTACACTTCATCTTCAGTCACACTTATAAAGCCTCCCATCTGCTTGCTCAACACTACAAATTGCATAAGGAGGAGAAGTTTTTGTCCTCGTCTTCATGAAATGGCCCAACAGATTTCTGAAGGGCTCCCACGTCTGTTGGCCTTTTCACCAGCATGTTCCCCATCAGCTGATACAGTTTCCACAAGGCTCAAGCAGCCTGTTGGGCCATTTACATGCTGGACTCTAAGGGATTTGATAATCATTACATGCTTCGTGATGCCTCATATAGCAGAACTTCACTGTCCAACAAATATCTTTCAATCTTTTAATCCTAAAATGAGGCTGAAAGATAAATTGACCGTCCTATTGAGCTGTCAAGTACTAATATAAGAGAAGAAATTAAATGTTGATCTTTTTTATTATATTTTATTAAAATGTTGTGCTTTGTATCTGTATTTTAATATACACCATACCCTCATTTTCTTACACTGCAAAAATCTGTTCTTTTTTTTCTTTTTCTTTTTTACAGTGTCCTTTCTGGTGATGTGGCAATAGGAATAATTGTCTTGATGCCAAAAAGAGCCCAACAGATTTTGCTTTCACAAGTGGAGCAGTACGGCTATCGCCGTATAGTGTTCCGCTTGATTTATGCATATAAATTGCTTTATTATAATTCATGCAGGGAGTATTACAGATTATATGGACACTGCAAGTAGAACAGGAAAGGAAAAGAAAAGGAGAAAAAATTAAAGAAAGAGGAGATAATGATAAAAAGTTATGTCAAACAGTAGTTCTTCCTCAAATACATTTATTTTCCCTTGATTTGAACCTGTTATTAAGAACATTTGCCAGTGAAATAAGATGATTTGTGTTTTTTAAAAAAAAGAAAAAAACAACTTCATTATCCTATTTTAACCATATCATATCTAATTATCTTATTTTAAGGGCTAAAGTTATCATTCCATTGGCAGGTCTTCTTACCTATCTTCTCAAATGAAGCACAAATACACTTATTTTGAGAAATTTTTACATATTTTCTTGATGAGTTTTTGCAGTTTAGCTTAGTTGCCTAAAGCGGTTTGTCTGTGGAGTTATGCGAGTTAATAGGGCTTAAATTATTGATAAGGCAGCGTCCAGCAGGGAATCCAAAAGGATATCTTTGACTGAATAAAAGACTATCAAGACTATGATGTAAATTTTCTTTTACTATTATTACATGCAAAGAACAGGTTTTGTAAATGGAAATTAAAAAAAAACTTTTTATTATTTAACTTTTTTCCACTTATTAATATTTTATATTTTCACTTTTTCAGATTTTAGTTTGTTGAATTTTAGTTTGTTGAATTTTATGTTGTAAAGATCACATTCTGGCTTTCCCCCTGGAGTGAGGAGCAAAGACACATTTTTATTGGTCAGCATAGACATTATAGGAACAATATTTTGGGGGTGCAAGAGCGAGTGTTTGTTTTGGGCTTAAAGAGAAGAGTATGTCATTAAGAGAATAATGTTAAAAAAGGGAAAAGTTTATGACAAACACTCACAAAGTAAAAAAAAAAAGAAATAAATAGTTTCATGAAGATGTTTTTCAAAAACAATTTCAAAATTGCCATGTAAAAAATATGCATTCTTTACATGCAATAATGGAAGCTTTTGAACAAAAAAAGTACCATGAAATGGTCACAAACCTTTAAGGAAAACCTAAAGAACAGAAAGGTGTCTCAAAGCTCAAAAGAACTGTAGGTCAACATCTGACAAGATTGGGAATTTCAATTCTCAACAGAACTTGCATTGCATGGGTGATTGCTGTCCAGAGTATTCTAACAGAGATAGATATTTCCCCTAGGCTCTAAGCAGATATCTATAATGCATTCCTCACATAAAGAGACCAATCAGCAGATCCCCAGCCTGATACTGCAATCAGTTTCCCAATCTCATTTCTAATTCATTTTACTTTACCCCAACAAACCCTGTAATGTGAAGTGCAGTTTGACATTAATCTCTCAACTCTGCAGTAGGCACTGATGTCAGTCAGGAGGAGTTTGGCATGAATCCCATTCACAATTCATTCCCCCAAAACTCCATGAAGTGCCTTTCATTTGTCTTTTATTCAAGATCACCTAAGCCTAATGAAGGAGCTGGAAAATGGGAATCTGTTCTTTGAGAAGGTGATGGGAATCTTAATGCTTCCCTTATGAGGTAGAAGCAGCACCTAGAAAAAAAAAAACTGATGGATTAGCTTTATCCATAACTGTTTATTGTTTTTGTGAGTGGCTGTCTTACTCTTTTTACAGCTGCTTTCACTATGTCTAATAAATCCAATCTTCATTGATGTCCCTGTGCTGGGCTATTTTCCTGTTCTTGTTATTCTCTTTTAAGCAACACTTGGAAGCCAATACCAGACAGGTTTAACAGCTAAGATGAGTGTGTATGCGTGGCTGCTTGTTTTTTTGTTTTGTTTTTCAATTTTCTTGACATTTCAGTGCAAAAGGTCACAGCGCCTTTGAGTTTTGTGTTTGTTGATTCTGTCTGGGGAAAAAAAATCAAAGGTAACCACCATTGTGCAACTGTTTTCACTTGTTCTGCACATGGGGTGTATGATCGAGACAGACGCCGTTTCTGTAACACACTGAATCGTGTTACTGAGGACCATGACATTTTCTAATGACCTCTCTTGTATATGTGGCTTAGCTCCAGGCTATAGAACCCTCTTGTTAAAGGAAAATTCTGGTCATATTCAGAATTCAAACTTCTAAAAGTAATTTAAATATAAAATGATTATTGATAATTTTCATTTGAATGTGCTTTACATCCATGTTCGTCAAAGAACACTACTGCCACCTACCGGTTTGTGACGTCACAGTGCGGTATCGGCTATTGAGCAAGTCTCAGTGCTGTATCTGGTGTTTCAACTGCCATGCATTGTCAGTTTAACCATAGCTCTGGTGAAGTCCTCTGGAAATCTACAATAATTGTTGTTGATTGCAGACGCGTCTAGTAGTTCCCATTGATTTTGCTTGTAAATTGGGTAGAATGGCGCTAGGCTTACCGCACCGTGATGTCACTGCCAGAACATGTCAGGAGTGAGGTGTTACTATATTTGGGCAAAAATGGCAGGTCAGTGATTTGCAAAGAATATTATTGTTTTTATTATTTTTACTGATTAACGCTAAATTCACTAAATTGTTATAGTGAATTTAGCGTTAATCTAATTCCCCCTTGAATTTTATCTGAGGTGATTTAGTTTTAGGTATAGACATTGAATTATTGATTATTCCTTGCTTGTACTTTTCCTTTAAAGGGGTGAAAATAAAGAATTTCAAGCTCTCATAATTTTTTTCTTTCTGTTGTTTAGTTTATTTTTTGATGATCATTGTGTGTGCATGTCATGTTTGAATTTTATGCAAAGACAAACTGCTTTGAGTGAAAATATTTCCAGCATCATATTTTCATGTCTACTGTGACAGACATAATGGAAGCATTTTGTCGCATGAGAGTTAGAACTTAGAGTGAACATTTATTCCACCTATAAGCATCTATGCTATAAAATGTGGTACTTAAATATTTCAGCAACGACAGATAATATTATTTTTTATGCTAACTCAATTGACCCCCATAAGGATTAGCTCACCTTGGCATGCCAAATACTTATAGACCTTTAACAGTAGGGCAGTCTAAACATATTATAATAGAAGATGTATATAATGTCTCCAGCAAGAGGCTTCTCCAGATCCGGTGGAACATAGACTGCTACAGAAGATTCTTCCTTTACGGCAACATTTCATTTTCCTTTGGGATAAATAAAGTACTTTTGGATTGAATAACTTTTATGTAAAAAAAAAAAAAAAA
>NW_015151634.1:0-1498 GCF_000732505.1 Cyprinodon variegatus
GATTGTTTTTAAACTTTTACGAAAAATCTACATCCGCTCCACACTATGTGTATTTCCTGTTTGGTTCCTTACCGGCTTGTTTAGTTTGTATGAAAACCACTGGTGAAAATGGAGCAGCTTCACTACTGGGACCCTTTTTCCACCTGGATCCCCGCTCTTTTTGGCCCTCATGTCCCTCCGTTGTCCCACAAACTTGCCCCCCCTTCCTCACCGCCTCGGCCGTATCTAGACCCACAGCTAGTTCCTGATTGGCCCTCTGTCGTTGTGGCGTGGAATAACATAGCGCAGACCACGCTTCAATGTGGGGCATAAATAAAAAATACTGCTGAGTCTTCCCTAAATGGAAATGCTGCAAGCATCTGGGGAAGGTCTGTTTAGCAGGTCTGATTGGTCTTTAAAAACAAAAAGACATTCTATCAATGCCTTCTATGTGCATAAAAAGGTACCTTGTTAATTTTAGTGATATGCAAAAGGAAAAAAAAATGTTCAGTGATAATACTGATAAACCATGGCACTGCACCCCCCTCAGTGGGTGCAGAGCCTGAGATTTTAGCCCTGTTCATGTTTCTCTCTGCTCGTCTTGTCTCGTTCTGCTTAGCCTGACTTCACATCCTGGAGTTCGTAGACCAATGACTCAGTTGCTGCTCTGCCTTTTGTTTTTTTTACAGAAGAAGGTGAATTATTCCTGTGGGGAAGCAATAAACACGGTCAGCTGGCTACAGCTCAGCCCTTCCTGCCCTCCCCCGGTCTGCTGAATCCATCTCTGCTGAAGGGAGAGAGAGTTATTAATGTTTGCAGTGGCTGGACACACGTCGTTGCTCAAACAGGTACGAAGGTGGAGCTGCAAAGGTTGCGGCTGAGAATAGCTCACCATCCTGCTATGTTCTAACTATAGTCATGTGGGAATAAATAGGACACTCTTAAATATTCACTTTACATACCAAAGTCTTATCTCATTTATTGTCTCTTTGAATAAAAAAACGGCAGCTATCTGGGTAAGAACTTAAGATACCCCCCCCCCTACCTAGTGGTTAGTAAAGGTTTGCCCCTCTTCAGGGTATCGTTTATATTTAGCCCAAATAGATCTTGACTTTGACTTTTTCTGTGACTTTTCCATTTCTAATTCTCAGCCAGTCCCAGGTGGATTCATTGGGATGTTTTAAGTCACTGACATGTTGTAGGTGAGGAACCATTTCAGGCTTTCAGCTAGGAATACTTCATACACCTAACCTGACTCCGCCAGATGGATTTGCCCCGCATATCCATCTGGAAACCTTCCGCTGAAGTAATTTTGGGGAAGGGGCGAAAATACTGGTTAGCTGATTGGCCTATGTTGGTGATAGACGGGCCAAATAAACCAATCAGATATACGAAGCATATGACGTACTAACAGAGCGACGACGAAAACACAACCACAAGCCACAAGCTACTCTTGCCGAAACCAGTCGGGAGAAGAGCAAAAACATCTTTTCCTCTGAGAAAAGCCTCCAGAGCAGTG
>NW_015151634.1:2908-6611 GCF_000732505.1 Cyprinodon variegatus
GAAGGACGATTACGTCATAGCACGCCGCCGAGGTCTGGTCGGATTCCAAGAGTCCTCGTTATGCGGCCTTAAAATGCGGCCTTCTTTTTACCCGATTTGAAGGACAGGTCCGATGTATCCTCGCTATCCTTGGTTTACCCAGGATTCATTGCGAGACCAAGCAAGCCGGCTGCTCTGTGATCAGAGGAAAGGTTACTTGGCGCCGAACAGTGGTGAAAATTGGAAGTTCAGTTTAATATAATACAAGTCTGTGAATGGTTCCGTCTGAGATGCATGAAAAATAGTTGTTTCAATGGTTATTGAGTCAGATATGTGACATAATGTTTGATTTATCTAAAGGTTTTTATCTGTTACTATTTTTTGTTGTTGAACATTAGAGATTTTGCAGATATATTTTTTTTTACATACAGTGTTTAGATTTACTTATATCTTTCTACCCCTTTTATATAATAGAATAGAAAATGTCTTTATTGTCCCACAATGGGCAGATTTACAGCAGCAGAAAGATTATTGAAAATGGTCACACAAATGTTGACCTTAGAAAAATGTAGTGGTTTTAATATTTGATTTTATTACTCGATATAAATATTTTGCTTCATAAAATCTTTTTTTAATAAGAAAATGTGACGTTTTGTTTTTTTGGGCACTCTTTATCATGATCTTAGAGAACAAACTGCAAGTTAAACTAGAAGCGACTCCATGAATGAACATAGACTCCATCAGCAGCAGCAGACCTACTGTCCCTTTCAGGAGATTTTCTACTTATTTAAGCATTAATTTTTCAGACTGATTCTAAAGACATGACAGTAAGGGGAGAGTCTAGTTAGTTTACATTTCAGACAATTAAGTTTTGTTCTGTTATTTAATTATTCAATACTGTTGACATTGATATTTGATATCTATGTCCAAAAATGACTATTTGCTCCAATTTTCTTTCAGAGAGTGGGAGAGTACTGACATGGGGTAGAGGAGATTACGGGCAGCTTGGTCGACCGCCCTCAGTCAACCAGAACGCAGAGAAGCCTGGTCCTGGTCCTGAAGCTGAGGGAAACAGGAAGGATTGCCTCCCAGTAGAAGTTACATCCCTTAATGGAGCAACACAGGTAGCATTCAGTGTCAAAGCCCTTCATCTTTGGGGGTGATTGCCTTTTCAGCAATCATTCATCTAAATCTTAAGTTTTTATCGCTGAAGGTCTGTGTGTAGGTTAGATGGTTAGCTATACTGTCAGAAGTCCAGCAGGAGGCAGCAGCTAACCACAGATAAAACCCCGGCTGATGGTTTCAAACTTCATGGTGATTTTCTGCCTACAGACAAAAGGATGTTATTTATGCATGAGGAAGACATCTGCTTCCATAAGGCGGACATCTCTATCATAAGAGTAATTAATTGTGTGGTTTTGGAGGGGGGGGCACTTAACCTGCAGGCTGAACGGGTGCTGTATGGAAGCGGCGCTTTGTCAGTAAGGTTGGTGTCAGACGGACAAGGGCAAGTACTGGATCGTTCGCCGCTGAGTACAGAGCAGCTCAGCTGCAATGAGGCGTGTCCAACAGGAATCATCTCTGAGTGTCTAAGTGCTTCATGAAAAGCCAGATGAATTAGAGCAGTTGGTTAATCTGCTAGTCCCGCCTCCTTATTTGAAGCCTTTAAAGATCCAATGAACTGCAAAGATAATCATGATTTTTAAGTAATTGAAAAACGAGGGAAGAATAAGCAGCAAATTATCAGCGACTCAAGAATTATTATGCATTTATATATATTTTTTTGTTTTCCTTGAGGTCGTCTTCAGCTTAAAACAGTTTTATTAATGCAGATCAGCTCTGATAGAAACAGAGGACAGCGTGGGCAACGCTGCATTAGACACTCATTGAAATGTAAATTTCTTTAACACATTTCCTTTATGTCAGTCACTGTGAACATGGAGGAGAAAAAAACTGTGACATCTGCAAAGTTCTGGATGCTGCTGCTGGGTATTTATGAACTGTCATCATGATTAACACTTTTCCCATCATATTTCTGAGAGTTAAAAAAAAAAAGTCTTTACCTTCACATTATAAAGCACAAAACTATTTAGAAACTAAGGGTCCTGTCACACCTTGCCGATTTATCCAGCGTCTGCCCGACATCCCAGGATCTCCTAAAACGCTGGCAGACGCTGAACTTTCTATGGATTTTTTAAAGTTTGGGCGTATTCATAGAGTATTCATAACGAGTCCACAACTTCTGTCCAATGACAGCCTAACTTATGCATAACACACGGCAGCGCAATGCCCATGAAATGATGCACAACTGACTTTACTTTGTCATGTTTTTTTTTTACTTTTTTTGGACAAAATCTTTGCAGTTTAACGGATGCAGAGTTTTGCATTAATTTTTTTTTTGAACGGCTTGTATCATTGATTTTCCACATCACAGTTCAATTTGATCAATTTACTCTAAAACATTGTAGTTTTTATTTCCTGGCCGAGTTCAAGCAGGTTTTAAAAGCAACAAAAAAAAAGTTATTTTCACTTTATTGACAACAGACAACTTTAACGAAAGCTGGAACTGGACCTGTGGTCCTTCAACACGATCTGGTCAAGACAAAAACCTGCCAGCTATTGCATGTTTCTGCAAATAAAGATTACTTCACTAATCAATTATACTGTTGACTTTTTCTTTCTTAGCAAATATTTCATCAGTCTGTTAGTCAAAATTGTTTATTCATTTTTGCAACCAGAAAAAAGAGAAACTTAAGAACGTCTTGATTGAGCATAATTAAAGAAAAAACATACGTTTTTTTATCTTAAAATAAATGGTGTATATTATTTGCACATTTTTAGCATAATTACCACTCTTAATGGTTTGTTCTCCCAGCAAATCTAAAGTTTTAGAGTTGGTGTCTACACTCTAAAACTCAGGGTATTAAGGTATCATCAATAATCTAATGCTAACTACACAGTTAATTGTTTGAATCTTAATCTAAAACTGAAAAAGTTACAAAGGTCACGACCTGAGTTTTTAAATAATTTAGCAGTCTTTGAGCATTACAAGAGCTGCAGATGATGAAACAGTTGGTGTCAGTCAGTCAAGATGCTGTTTACCTCCCTAAATATACAAAGCCAGGTTCAGCATTGAGATTTAAAATCGAATAAAACTGATAACGCTGTAAATTAAGCAGGTAGTTATTAATATGTAGAGTAGAAAAAAGCATAAATCTATGTGTGGAACCATGTCTCTGCCACCTGAAGCCAAGATGTTCATGGTAGATGCCTAATATTGTGTAATCCTGAAGGTTGAGGTCTAAATAGAACAGATTTCTGTCTCCCAACACAAGTCAAGATCTGAACACCCCACTATAGATTCAGTTTTTGCAGGTGTTATGATCAGTTAGGTAAACATTATAATTTGGCCCTTGTCCAACTCACTTTGACGACATTATTCACACTTTCTGCCAAATATGTCTGCTAAATAACTGCTGGCATGACAAAGAGCGGCTAGGTGCTATTATCTGCACATATAGTGTCGGCAGTGTCATACCTACTCTGAGTAAATTTTACATCGTTTTGTTGGTTTCTTCTTTTGCAGATTGCCTGTGGATCTGAGCACAATCTTGCTATCGTAGGTGAGTGTTTTCTCATTAAAAAAGGTCATTCTACGGTGGCCCTGAAGTGCAAACTGCAACTACAAATCTAAAAGCGCAATAACATTAAGGAAATCGCAACT
>NW_015151634.1:7308-8658 GCF_000732505.1 Cyprinodon variegatus
TGATTAAAGCCATTTATTTTCCTGGGTCCATTGCCTTTTCATTTCCATTCAGAACAAATAAACCAACATAACTTCTAACAAAGTACAGTAGAAATCCTTTTGGCTGATCTCATTTATCAACACCTTAACATGAATGACACTTGACCTTAAATAACCTCATCCCCCTTTCAACATAATCAAAGCACAAAAGGAAATGCACCCCCTGGTGGACATAAATACAGAGAAAAAGGATAAATAGCTCCTACAGACTCCTTCCAGAGAACTGCTGCTTACCATTTTGATGGCAGTCTGAAAGATCCCGCTGAGGTTTTTCTCATTTGATGCAATATTTGAACCAAATTAGCCGTGTTTAAATTGCATCTCTTTCAGCAAAATAACTTTCAGGAAGCTTAGAGCAATACTGAACTGATTTTTGGTTAGCTTTCCAGTGGATTTAACATTCATGCTAATAAATATATAAATACATTTTACCGCAGTTAAAAAGGTTCCTTTTTATAAAAATTTATAGTAACTTCAAACTTCGTTAATAGGAGATCCTATAGATGATGTTATGATGCTGAACCTGGAGCCATAATTTCATCGACCTACTCGCCTATCTCATCATACTCATTTATCTCAACAATTTAGTTTTCATTCAGTTCTAAATCCAAGTTATATTCTTTTTTTATCTTGTTAAGAAGCAAATGATTTGCTGCATAGTCGCCTCCTCCTCTGTCTCATACATCACAGAGAAATATTTTTTCACTTAACCTTTGCTCTGTCACATCAGGAGAAATAAATGTTCAAATGTTTTTCACAGTAATTATCTTTCTAATTACTGAGATGAAATCTACAGCGAATGTCGGCAACAATTGAAGAAATGCATGCATGCAAGGAAATCAAAACCAAAGAAGCATGGAGCGCCTGCAGAGAGGAAGCAGAAGAAGTCACTAAAGTCCTTCCATAGCTGGAAAGCAAACCTGCCCCAGTCAGACCGGACTGAACCACCGCCTGATGTATTAGTTTAGTTAAACTATTTAGTTACAGACCTATAAACTTCTTATACATTTTCAAGTCAGGAGAGCCAGGTCCATAATCCAGAGCTTTAACATCTTGCACATGTAAACCATCCATAATAAGATGGTGCCAGCAAGCCAGAAGAATAATTACATGAAGATGCTTTTAGAATCTAATTATAAAATAAGGTGGATGTTTCAGTGAGACCAAAGAAATAGTCAAGAAGAATATCCACTCTAAAGTAAAAGACTTAAATATAATTAAATATCTTTATAAAGAGCAAAGGATCAACATCATGAAAGATATGGAGGATAAAAAGTGCCAAAATTAAATAAATAAATACAGCATTAAATA
>NW_015151634.1:10189-11288 GCF_000732505.1 Cyprinodon variegatus
GTTTTTTGTTTTTTTTAACAGTTGGACATAATAAAACATAATAAAAGTATTGAATGAATTTTAGTTGACGTCTTCAGCGCTTACACCCAGTTCTTTTCTTCATTTATGGACTTCTTTGTTTGAATTTCTCTGTGAATGTCAAATTCTTGGGATGTTTGCAACGTCTTTTAGAAAATCCTTCACATGTCAAACTCTATTTTTATTATCTGCATCTCATCAGGGACCCTCTTTTCTCTTTGTGTCCCAGCTAGTGAGTTCTCTCACAGACACTGTGAAGATCAGAATGATTTGTTGCCTCTGTAAATACCATTTTAAGTCTGAATGACTGAAAGCCAACACTTTACTAGATTTGCGAAGCCATTAATGTTACGTATCTCATGTCAGAAAAGAGCTTTATTGGGTTCTGGGGGTGAAACATGAGACGTCTCTGCTGAAATGACATGACTACATAAAGGGTAATGTGGACACAAAGGAGAGCAGAACCTTTTTCAGACAGTCCTACCTATGATAGTAAAAAAAAGGAGAAAAAAACAGTAAGTCCTATCTAATACAGTAGAGTCAAACAGCAGTGTGAAAAATTAATCCTGGCGAAGCAGCTGGGATTTTTTGCGGTCAGCTCTTTGCTTTATGGCCTTTCATCAAGAAGTAATTACAGCATAGATAGATGATATCAGTGACAGAGGCAGTTAGCCAAACAAGCCTAACAGGAGCTATATTAACCACACACACATTAACAGGTAAATTATATGAGAGCAATTTCCTTTAGTCTACATATGTGAATGTAAACAATCACAAACCTCCTCCTGTAGTTAGTCCTTTAAAATGAAGCATTGATGTCCAAGTGAAGCATTTACTATCATTTGAAAAGAGGACTTTGGACCAACAATCCGCCGTCCAGGTGTTTTTCTCTTTAAAGGAAAAGTCCGGTCAGCGAGGAATAATCAATGGATCGTTATTTATACCTAAAACTAACACGTTAGTGGTGATTTAATGAATTTAGCGTTAGCCAGTAAAAAAATACAGAGTCTGGGAGCGGCCATTTTTGCCCAAATATAGTAACCCCTCCCTCCTGCCATCTTCCGGCAGTGACGTCACGGTG
>NW_015151634.1:12320-26135 GCF_000732505.1 Cyprinodon variegatus
AGTGTTCTTTGACAAACATGGATGCCTCCAGTAAAGCACATTCACATGAAAATTACTCTGAATTAAAAACACTGATCATTTATTGAACAGTTTGTAATATGGATGTGACAGACTTTTGAGGACTGACTTATCAGAAGAAATGCGACGGTTGTAATCCATGTCCTGGATACGGCTCTGACTGTGAGGCTTCTGAAGCTCTGACTGCGGTTTCAGTCTTTAACTTGTGAATCTTCCCCAAACTCTTGGATAGTCTTGGCTTGGCCGTCCTCATAAGGCTGATAAGCCTGATCTTTTTTCCTTGTGCTTCAATCTTTCCTTCCATCAAACAATGACTCCACATGGAAACAGCACAGCCAGCTTTTTTTATTGATGGCCTTTTATTCACTGTCTGTTGGATATCTATTAAATATAATCTGATTGTCTCCAATATTACGTAACATAAATCTTTCAAAACTCCCTTTTTTTTAATCAAAGTTATGTTTAATTTTGTCTTAGAAACAGCCTTTTCTTTCACATTAAGCTGTGATCAACCTTAGCAGAAATAAATGGCTGAAACATTTTGCTACACGTAATTAATCAATAGATGATGAATAGATTTGATTTTTTTTGGATTCTAATTCCTTCTGGTAAACAACTTTTCCAAAGATGCTTTGATTTATTTGGAATGCCACTGTTTTCCACATGCTTCAAAAATCTCTCCTACTTTTCAAAGCATCCAGCAAGTAATAAAAAATGTCTTCGCTGCAAAATCTTTCAGATTAAATTTTCAAATGTTTTTTTTTTTTTTTACATCAGCATGAATAAAAATATCACAGACATATAGGGGAGTGATGGTCTATCGGTTAGGGCGTAGAGCTTGGGAAACAGAGGTTCTGAGTTCGAGCCCCACTCCTACAGACTGCCACTGTGGGTCCCTGAGCAAGACCCTTAACCCCACACTGCTCCCTGGGTCGCCGCACAATGGCAGCCCACTGCTCCCCAAGGGGAGGGGTTAAATGCAGAGAATGATTTTCATTGCTCTTTACTTGTGACGATGTAATATGCGGCGCCGCTAAATATATATTTAACAAACTAAATATGTAATTTGCAAACTAAATATTTAGCTCCAAATTGAATATCTGTTTAATAAAGTAAATTTTTTATAAATTAATGAATGACATAATGAAAAAATACAACCCCCTTATTTTTCTTTTAAAACATGCTAATTAACCATAAATATTGCTCCTAAATTTTGACTGCTTCCCTTTACAAACGGCGCCAAATATTGTAACGACAATAACAAGAAATGCGACTAAAAGGTTCCTTTACAGAGAAGACCTGCAACTGGTGTTGCTGCAAGCCTCCAAGTAACCAGCTGTCAGTTTTTTTAAACGGACTGTAAAAAATAAAATAAGTATTAACAACCTGTAGAGCGCATTATGAGCGTCCATGATGTGAGAAAGTTCTGCTCTGTACTGGATGAAGTTCAGCATGGCGTGTAGAGCGGAGGTCTTCAACAGGGCGTCCGTGACCCCTAGGGGTCCACAGAGGTACTGAAAGTTTTGGTTGATTAGACTTTTTTTTGTATATTCCCTCCTGCATTTTTTTCCACTAATTAAACGTCTTTAAATCCACATTAACATGAATCCAACAGACTGTAGTAAACAGATAAATGGAGGCAGAAGATGTCTTTCAGTCATCAATGCTCACATTCAGAGACACACAGGAGCTCTTTCAAGCTGGACACCGTTTCATTCACAACACCTGTCCCATCAACCAGGAATCAGAAATACTTTAATAATTACTTTAGTTACATTACTCCATCTGCAATAGAGTGACTATAGGACCAGTTTAATTTCATACTATATATAATTAGGGGTTCCATCTCGCCATCAGTTTGGGGTCCTTGTCCTGGAAAACATTGAAGACCCCTGGTGTAGAGGAAGGGCTCGTGTTTTTCCCTGATTCTTCTTGATCTGCTCGTTTTTAAATTCCTCCTCCTGTCTTCAGCTTGGTGGCAGAAGCAGCGAAATAGCAAAACAAGATTGGAAGCACAGACCTGAGTGCTGCTATTTCTGGTGCTGAAGTAGGTCAGGCGGAAGAGAATAGAGAGCATTGCACGCTGTTTATATCTGTTGCCTGCTCAAGCTCGTGCCCATTTGCACCTGAGCGAGAGGCGGTCAATAGTGAAACTGGTCGTCGTTGGTCAGAGGTTGGCGATAGGCCAAAGTCTCTGTGGGCACAGCTCATCCAATCTGAGGAAAAATGTCATTATGATTATCTCAATTTACCACAACTACAAACATCTTAGGTTCCATCTTATGTGCTTTAATCTTTTTAAAGTCATGCATGTTTGGCTGTAAAAGGTCCAGCCGTGGTGCTGTGTCACTCTTTTTATTTTAATAGTAAAAAAATAATTCCCATTGGCCAGATTTCTTCACTTGGAAGCGGCTCATGTTTTAGGTTTCTTTTATATTTGTTATCCGTACGATGCACAGAATACTGTTCAGACCCTTTGTTGCCATGGAAACACTGATGTGCTGTCCAATCGCCAGTGAGTCCATGAATTAAGCTCCAAAATGAGGCTTTCTCTTCCTCAGTGTGACACTTCAACACATGAAGTCGTTTTCAATGAACATGGTAACTATAGAGCATGCCAAACAAACAGTTTGCTTCCATGCACCGTCTCCACATTTTATAGACCGTCACACAGACAGAAGCTGCTGCTGCTGCGACATCCTGGTCTGCTAACAGCTCAAAGCGTATGCGCCTGTTAGGAAAATCAGGTTTTGAAGAGACGAAGACAAAGACACGGTGAGGTCAGCTGACGGTACAGATGGTAGACACGGCATAAGAGGCGCACACACAGACCGCAGCGAACGGCAAGCACACCAAGACGCGCTACCCTCCAGAAAGCAAGCTGGCTTCTGTTGTCATGACAACGGACCCTATTAGGTAACCGTGTTGCCATGGCACGTGTCTGCTCGGTGATGCGGACCTGACCACACCCACTGACAAGCTCTCCAGCTGTGAAGAGCGAGGCAGGTTTTTATTCCTTGCTGAGTGTTTGGAGATCAGAGAAGCTCTGATCTGTTTCTCCCTTTATTTATTTTATTAATGTGTGTGTTATTCCCTGTAGGTGTCTTATTTCAGCCTTTTCACCTCTGCGTTCTGCTTCCACTAACCACAGACCGCTGTCCTGTGTTTTTTTACAGGGGGGCGGCTCCTGTCGTGGGGCTGGAATGAGCATGGGATGTGTGGGGACGGTTCGCAGGCTGACGTCTTTCATCCTCGCCTCGTTTCTGATCTCAGGCCTGTTGTGATTGGCTGCGGAGCTGGACATTCAATGGCAGTGTGTGTGGGGGGGGGCAGCAAGTTTAAGACAGAACACTGACTCCACTTGAGAAGCACTGGAGCACAGTAAAAGTTCCCCTTCACTGCACAACAGCTTTCTGTTTTTTTAGAGGTCGTATTTCAAACTGAAACTTCATCAGTGCTGTGATTGAAAACAGTTATGTGCTTTTTGAAAGAGGTGGACCTCATTGCAGAAAATGGTATTTCCCATCTTAGTCTGTCATGTTGAAGGTGAAGAAAATGTACTATTGTGGTGCTAAAACATGTTAGTGGTTCTATCACTGGGATCCTGCTCTAGTGTTTCTTTGATATCTGAGCAATTCCTAAATAAAAATAGCAACCATAAGCCATCTAAAACGTTTTAAAAATCTCAATATTAAGCCTTAAGAAATAGAAATCAAGCATCTTGATTTAGTTGCATCTTGAATGTCATATATTGTTACAGTTTTGGCTGAGATTTGGCTCCCTTTGAGAAAACCACAGGGGTCTGGACATTCATCCAAAGCTAGTTACTGAGGACTGATGTCCTGCGGGTTTGGGATTTTTTTCTTGTGCATGACATCTGGTAATATAAATGATTTTACTCAAAACTATCAACACATTTTCAACTCATCGACATATTAGCTGAGGGATTGTCTTCCAAAAAACAGAAGAAAACACCAATAATGTATATTATTGTTCTGATTTTACGCCTTGCAAAGATTAACATGGATGAAGGCGAAGGACTCGCATAAAAAAGCTACAAAAACTTTGTCAACCTAAGTTAACTAAGTCAATAAATATTAAAAACATAAACCAACATCATGCAGTTTGACAATAGTTTTGAGTCCAGGAAAAAATGAAAGAATTAGCAGATTATCTACCAAACAAAGATACATTTGTCAATTTCAGTCAATTGCTGATTGTTTGTTTGATCCAGAAACCTAATTGTCAAATATCAAGGTATCAGTGCCTTAAGGTTTGTCTTTTTTTCTTCACCATAGGTCTCTTTTTCAGTCATGTTAGTTTCTAAATGGATTTTTAGTCGTCCATGTATTTATTAGCATTAGCAGAGATTAATATTATAATCTTGTTTTTAACCACAGCTGATTTGAGAAGATGAATAAATCAACACTCACTGGAAACTGATTATTTCTGGGTTTTTTTATTTATCACTATTTGTGTACAAGTCTGACCTGCATTAGTCAAAATACACACAAAACAAAAAACCCTAAACTACAAACCGATAGAAACGACCACCGAACACCTCACTGAGATAAGTAGCCACAAAATGCATGGTGTTCAAAACACACATTGTAACGTCTCACTAAGTAGCACACTTTAATGGCCTCATTGTTGACTGTCTTCACAGTTAACATTTCTCTGTCTTTATTTTGTTTTTATTTCGTTTTTTCGGTTGTTGATCATTGACAAACCAGCTGTGCCCCTGTTGGTGCTTAGCCAGCCTGCCTGCCTGAAGCCAGCCGGCCTGCCTGCAGCCTGCAGCCAGCCAGCCTGCAGCCGGCCTGCCTGCAGCCAGCCAGCCTGCAGCTAGCCTGCAGCCAGCCGGCATGCCTGCAGCTGGCCTGCCTGCAGCCGGCCTACCTGCAGCCAGCCTACCTGCAGCCAGCCGGCCTGCCTGCAGCCAGCCGACCCGCCTGCAGTCTACCTGCAGCCAGCCTGACTGCAGCCTGCCTGCAGCCAGCCTGCTTGCAGCCAGCCTGCCTGCAGCCAGCCGGCCCACCTGCAGTCTACCTGCAGCCAGCCTGCCTGCAGCCTACCTGCAGCCAGCCTGCCTGCAGCGAGCCTGCTTGCAGCCAGCCTGCCTGCAGCCTGCCTGCTTGCAGCCAGCCTGCCTGCCTGCAGCCTGCTTGCAGCCAGCCAGCCTACCTGCAGCCAGCCGGCCCGCCTGCAGTCTACCTGCAGCCAGCCTGCCTGCAGCCTGCTCTCTCTGCCAGATTCAACTGACTGCACGCAGATCTTAAGAGGTTGTTGGCAGTGTGTTTGCAGTTGTTTGGTAAAAAGTTGGTCCCTTTTCTCAAACTTTTCCACACAAACAGTGAATCTGTGGTCGGCGCTCAAATGGTGGTCCTGTTGAGTTTGTTTTAAGAGGCAGGCCAATTGCTCGACCTTAAAGGCTGGTCCACATGAGGGTCCTTATTGCGTGTGTAATTCTGAGCACTAAACCTGTGCTTTTTTAAATGGCTGGTGACTGACAGAAAATTGTAAATAAAAAATTGTACAATAGGTAATCTTGCACTGTTGTTCCCTAAATGAGAAGAAGATTGTGCATATTAGAGGCACTTGTCCAGTTTGATAACAGTTTGGCCTTGTCAGTGTTACATAACTGTATGCACATATGAGTATCTGAAATGATAATAATAATAATTCTACATGATTGTCAATTAAATCACAGCTGCACTACACAACACTAACACAATGGTATAGTTGTAGAACCTATGCAGTGCCTTGTAGAAGTTGTTTGCATTCTTTAAACTTCTCATTACAACCACAGACTTTCTTCTTAGATGAGTTTAATAGAATAATAAAAATTCATCACCTAATTAGGAAGTTAAATTAGTTTGTGCCTTTTTTTTATCAGAGGTGTCAAGTAACAAAGTAAACATACTTTGCTACCTTCAGTAGAAATGTTCTATAATTTACTGGAGGAATTATTTTATTTTTTAAACAACTTTTTACTTCAACTCCTTACATTTTAAAAATAGAGTCGTTAGTTTTTTTTTCAATGAAGCTCATTTTAATTATGGCCTGTTGGTATTTAAATAAAATAAAAACCATCAAAATAGTTAGTTTCATCCAGACAATTAATTTCTCTGTGGTTGGACTCGGTGCTGCCCCAACTTGTTGCTCACCACAAACCAAAATAAATAGTTTTTCTAGAAGATGCAAAGTTAAATGTGACTGTTACCATTAGTTATAAAACTAAGAAAATAAATTCTAAGGAAGTTATCATCCAGAATTGTAGAAAAATGTTCCTTTAATGGGGTAGAGCAGTAAAGCTTCTGTCCTCAACATTTTTTCCTGCATTATTTTTACTTTTATACTTTAATTTTTAAAATGGTACTTTTACACATTTACTGGAGAAAAAAAGCTGAAGTTGATCCTCTAACTTCTACAAAAGTAGAAAAAATGATTTATACTTCAACTGGAGAAATAAACATAAATACTTTTAATACCTCTGCTTTTTTTTTTTTTTTTTACATATTTTACAAATAAATAAATAATGATGTAAAGTTATATTCCCTTTCTCTGTTACGTAAAGTATAAGTTCTTAAGAAGTAATGTTTGCTTTGACGGTGTTCTGTCAGTCAATACCTGTTAATCCTTTTTAGTTTATCACTTTAGTTGTGTACAAAAAATACACTGTAAACTACCACAATGGGCATGTATCACTTTAGTCAGACAAAAAAAGCTATTTAATTACTTACTTTCTGGTTGTTAATTTTTTTAAGTGTATGGCGATCTGGCCTTAAATAGATTTTTTTTTTTGTACATGACTAAAGGGATAGACGCCCGTTGAGGTAGTTTAAAGTTAACTTGACTCCGCCAGATGGATTTGCTCCACATATCCATCTGGAAACCCTCCGTTGAAGTAATTTTGGGAAGGGGCGAAAATACTGGTTAGCTGATTGGCCTATGTTGGTGATAGACGGGCCAAATAAACCAATCAGATCAACGAAGCATATGACGTACTAACAGCCAGGCTACTCTTGCCGAAACCAGTCGGGAGAAGAGCAAAAACATCTTTTCCTCTGAGAAAAGCCTCCAGAGCAGTGTATTGCTCTTCTTTCAGTGAAGAAATACTCTGTAATTCCGATAAAACTTGCTCGATAGCCACGCTAACGCTAGTTTCATTGGCTGAAGCCGCCATGTTCTTTAGACTGAACTGTGGCGCTTCTCGTTGCGTCACACCTCAACCCGCCTCAAAGCCAACGCTGATTGGACGTTCGTTTGGTGAACGGCTCCAAATTTTCTTCAACGGAGAGTCTCCAGACTGATCTGCGAGTGAAACCCTGAAAGCTTGCGAGATCAGGATGGTCTCACCAGGCTAGTTTAAAGTCTATTTTTCCTAGAAAACTAAAGGCGTAAACGGGGATAAACTAAAGGAATGAATGGGACTAGCATACACGTATGCAACTCTGACGTCTTGCGCATGCGTATTGACTATGGGTATGCTGGTCTGACTGAATAATGGCACCATACATAAAGGTGTCCTTTTAAGGCCTAAGAGGCTTTTTTATTTTCTTTTAAACAAACATTAGTTTGAATTTCAAGGAACCATCAGAAAGCGGGTCAGTTTGGATGAACTGTCGAGATCCGCTTCACAGGTGAAAAACTGTCTTGATAGATTAACTATTAAGTGGCTTATAGAAAGTAAACTATTTGCTAGTTTACTATTTTGTAGTTTTCCATGTAGGGGTTTAGTCTATGAAGATTTCTCTATGTCTGACATCTTATAGTAGTAATGATAATGTTAAATCATCACTGATACATGATTGATTAAAATAGTTCAAAAAAGGCAGTTGAATCATATAGTTTTTATATTTTGTGGTATTGTAAAGTATAATATTTTTCATTTTGCGTTGAAGACATTGCTGTGCAAAAATACCACAAGAAAACAACCTAAACACATCATCCTCACCATGAAAGAGCGGTGCTTCTTACTACGGTCTTCCTCCTGATTTAAACTCGATGCATTTAACTGCCTGGTATGTTTTCAACAGTTTGAACAGGATGCAAACGTTTCCAAGGCACCGCATAAAGGTTTTGTTTGTCCTTAAAAGTACAACTACGTCTACAGTCGTTCCAAAAAAGTAAAAAAAAAAAATATCCAGTGGACTTTGTTTCAAAGTTTGAAGACGTTTTGAGAGCGGCGTGAAGGAAGCCATCTATGTTAAGAAAGAGAAATCAACCTTAAACAGCGATAGAGTTGATTCTTTCCCACTATCATCGCAGCCCCACCCCTTTAAGGCTGATTTATACTCAGAAACCAGGTCGTCTGCTTGTGTCGCAGACAGGAAGCCTCTGATTGGTCAAATCTACATCCACTCTACACTATGACACAGGAGTGGATTTTCACTCCTGTCCAGTCCCACTCCCACAGAAAAAAATGGTGTCCCGTCCCGAGTTCGCCACTAACTGTTGGTCCCTCCATGGTTGTTTTTGAGCGCGGGTGAAAAACTCAGAGCGGAAGCACTGTTGGTTTTTGGGTCGTGTAGTTTTTTTGACTCGCATTATAGTGTAGGCTTCAAGGAAAAAAAACTACAAAATGGCGGCGCCAGTACTGGATTTTTTTTCTCTCTATTTTATTTTATTTTTTGGCATCGATCCTAGTTTTTTTTGTTACTATTGGTTTGCTCCCGCTCCCGTTAATGTTTAATCCTGTACCGTCCCGATCAAGTGATCGTTACTAAAACTGACTCCCATCCCACGGGATTCCCACCGTGGGATTTCCTAAAAAATTTCAGTCTCTAATGTGAATTTCATGTTTGGTACCTTGCTGGTTTGTTTTGTTTGTCTGACCGCCATTGTGGAAAACGACTGGTGAAGATGGAGCAGCTAGCACAGCGAGGTGCGCGAGAACGCTGGGACCCTTTTTCCACCTGGATCCCCGCTCTTTTTGGCCCTCATGTCGCTCAAACTTGCCCCCACTTCCTCACCGCCTCGGCCGTATCTAGACCCACAGCTAGTTCCTGATTGGCCCTCTGGTTGTCGTTATGGCGTGGAATAACATAGCGCAGACCACGCTTCAATATTGGACATACTTCAAAAATATCTAGCTCACTGCTACACACTGCTGGGGGAGGATAACCAGACCTTTACAGAGGAACAGAAGAGCTCACCTATTCAGCCAAGCCAACAATTCCCTCAATTCCAGAGACATAGACAGGTATGGGACATTGCAGGCTAACAAAGAAGCCAAACGACCCCCATTCAAAAGGGGGGGACCCATTCATCCGTTTCTATTTGCATGTTTTCTAAACTAAAACGAGGCTTTGTTGGGCTGCTGGATAAAACCTGGAACTAAACGCTATTTCTGACATTTTGGATTGAAAAATCTTCCTGGATGGAAGAGAAACGTCTCGGAAACAAAGTCCAGAGGATTGATTTTAACTCTTTTGGAATGACTCTGAACTGGATGACCTAGAATCTTCCCCAGCATACAGCTACAGTCTGAAGGATTTTTGATTCTTTACAACAAAGCTTGCATTCATAATGCCTCATTATATCAAGGTTAGATTGGTGCTTCTTCACACAAACATTGTTTTCATGTGAATTTTATCTCACCGATGCCTGAAAACATATCAAAGGAATGTTAAAAGTTCACTGGTGCAACACCCTAAAAAGATGCAACCGCGACAGTGCAAAGTTCACTATTTTGTTTTTCTCTGATGTAGGTGTGACTTAAATTCAGAGCAACTTTTTTTTTTTTAACAGAAGCAGCACACAAATATTTGATGGTCACTCAAAAAACATTGGAACACACAAATTGAGCAGACACATAGAAAGCGTATTTACAGCACTGGCACACAGCGAAAAATAGGCAGACAAATTACAACACAGTAACCAGTCACAGATAGTGAGCTACATAAGGCTTGACAACAAAACTTCCTCGGTGCTACATCTATGCTGAGTTTGTGATGCACAGGTTGTCACTGTCACATCCATTTAAAAATGCTAAGTTATACACACACATATAAAAATGCTACAGCACTATCAAGTGGGTGATGGGTCATTATGGGTCATACACATAGTGGTTGGTACACCATGGTTCATAACACAAACTGACTCTGTTGGTTGTCTGCTCCGGTGCTGTCGTTGGTTTTCTATAAACATATAAAAAAAAAACAATAATAAAAATAAATTATTACACACATTTATGTAGAAATGGTGGAAATGATGGCGATGATGGAGGGTAAAGAAAATGTGCTCCGTTAGTTCCCCATGGTAAACGATGGGTTTTACCATGCGTTGCCATGCTTCGGCACAAGGCGTCAGAGGAGCGCCTGAGTGCAGAGGTCGGACTCTGTAGTCGGTTAATAATGAACATGCCCGATCATGCCACGTTTTACAGCTCGATGAGGAGAAGTTCGGTTTTTCATTGTCATGCTTTTCTGGACTTTCCATCATGCTCATCTCACAGTCACCCCATTTTTCTCCTCCTTAGTCATTCAGTCTAAGCTGAATGTAGACATGGCGTCAGATCGTCATATTTAGGTTGAACAACCAGGTCAGTTAAGNAAAACGAGGCTTTGTTGGGCTGCTGGATAAAACCTGGAACTAAACGCTATTTCTGACATTTTGGATTGAAAAATCTTCCTGGATGGAAGAGAAACGTCTCGGAAACAAAGTCCAGAGGATTGATTTTAACTCTTTTGGAATGACTCTGAACTGGATGACCTAGAATCTTCCCCAGCATACAGCTACAGTCTGAAGGATTTTTGATTCTTTACAACAAAGCTTGCATTCATAATGCCTCATTATATCAAGGTTAGATTGGTGCTTCTTCACACAAACATTGTTTTCATGTGAATTTTATCTCACCGATGCCTGAAAACATATCAAAGGAATGTTAAAAGTTCACTGGTGCAACACCCTAAAAAGATGCAACCGCGACAGTGCAAAGTTCACTATTTTGTTTTTCTCTGATGTAGGTGTGACTTAAATTCAGAGCAACTTTTTTTTTTTTAACAGAAGCAGCACACAAATATTTGATGGTCACTCAAAAAACATTGGAACACACAAATTGAGCAGACACATAGAAAGCGTATTTACAGCACTGGCACACAGCGAAAAATAGGCAGACAAATTACAACACAGTAACCAGTCACAGATAGTGAGCTACATAAGGCTTGACAACAAAACTTCCTCGGTGCTACATCTATGCTGAGTTTGTGATGCACAGGTTGTCACTGTCACATCCATTTAAAAATGCTAAGTTATACACACACATATAAAAATGCTACAGCACTATCAAGTGGGTGATGGGTCATTATGGGTCATACACATAGTGGTTGGTACACCATGGTTCATAACACAAACTGACTCTGTTGGTTGTCTGCTCCGGTGCTGTCGTTGGTTTTCTATAAACATATAAAAAAAAAACAATAATAAAAATAAATTATTACACACATTTATGTAGAAATGGTGGAAATGATGGCGATGATGGAGGGTAAAGAAAATGTGCTCCGTTAGTTCCCCATGGTAAACGATGGGTTTTACCATGCGTTGCCATGCTTCGGCACAAGGCGTCAGAGGAGCGCCTGAGTGCAGAGGTCGGACTCTGTAGTCGGTTAATAATGAACATGCCCGATCATGCCACGTTTTACAGCTCGATGAGGAGAAGTTCGGTTTTTCATTGTCATGCTTTTCTGGACTTTCCATCATGCTCATCTCACAGTCACCCCATTTTTCTCCTCCTTAGTCATTCAGTCTAAGCTGAATGTAGACATGGCGTCAGATCGTCATATTTAGGTTGAACAACCAGGTCAGTTAAGTCATTTGAAAAGGAGAGACGTACATATGTATGTATGTATGCATGAATGCATGATTGTATGTATGCATGTATATATGCATGTATCCATGTATGCATGTATCCATGTATGCGTGTATCCATGTATGTATGTGTGTGCTGCTGAATAAAAAACAAAGTCTTAATGCTCGTTGTGTATAAAATTTATTTCATGCAAGGACTTGTATTTACATATTTTATTTGAATGCTTTTCTGTTGCATAAATGTAAAATACATGCATTTACCTTTCCCCAAGTAGACCCACATCATATGACCCCCCCCCTCCACTACATTTGAATTGCATGACCATAAAATTCACCTGCATCTTTTCACATCAAATCTACACAAATATTTTTATTTTTTTAAGCATTAAACATTCATCAATTACCACAAGAGAGACATAAGTTGGAATGTGAAACACCGCTCAGTTCAGAATTAAAACAAAAGTCGGACGACTTCTTCCGATTACCATATCTTTTTTCTTCTTACAGAAATAAACATTACAGATTGGTCTACAAAGAATTTGATAAAGTGCCCTGAAAAGACTTGTGCATAAATGTTGGGAGAGTTTCAATAAAACAAGGAGTATTGATGATTTCAATCAATAGACAAACACACTGCAGGATCTCTGATCATAGCTGGAGAAAGTTTGGCTCTTTAGAGTTTGCTTGGTCCCCTTTCATTTTTTGTGCTTTAATATACAAGATATTAGGTGTATTAAATAATTTTCTCTATTTTTTTCAGCTTGTCATTTTTGCTTTGTGCTAAAAGTTAAATGCTGATCTCACCGATGTGTAACAACAATAACATAGGGGAATAAATGTGATTAAAAGTACAAGAGTGGGACAAGAGGTGCCCATTTGGGATAGAAAAGTGGAATTATGCTACACTTGTTTAATAAGGTGTCAATTTCTTACTTTCTTTCTGCCTTACTTGGTATGAAGGCACCATTGTTTTACAGGCACATCTTAATAAATACTTTAAGTTACTCAATTCAAAATTCAAATATAATTAGAAGCAATTATATATTTTAAGCGTTTATTTCTGTTAGTTATGGTGGAACATGGTGTACTGCAAATGAGAACCCAAAATGAACTTAATCTGAAATTTAGAATATTAAATAAGACCAATAATTTTTTTTTTTTTTCCTACTGAGAGGTCTAGTCCAAGTACTGAATAGGATATTGACTCAAACTTCAGTGAGTGTGTTCCTTTTGCAGACATTAATGCTTCGTCACATAGAGCTGATTGTGATTCTGGTTTAATAAGGAAGCCCAGATGACATTTTTAGCAGCCTTCATGTTATCATCATTATAAAGCTTCTCTATGCAATACTCCATATTAATCAGGGTGTGTCTGAGGCGCGCACTTCGTGGCCGTCCAGATGTTTTTGTGAGGGTTATACATCTGACACACCAGAACCAGGAGTTCATTCAGATCTGATACAGTTTAACAAAATGTATCAATTTTGGATTTTTTGATAATCTTGTGGCCCAAGACTATTCCAACCTGTAGAATATGACCTGCATGTTTCCCTGTTGGTTTTAAGTTCGGGTAAATTTGTTGATGGACCAATCACAGTAGAGGCCTGTACCACAAAGCAGGATTATTGGATAACTTTGGGTTCTTTCCGGTACCACGGAGCTGGATACATTCTTAGCAAGGCTGGTCGCCATGGTAACGTGTTGAGAACAACTGACCTGCTCTGGGTCGGGCTAGCTTTCAGGATGGATCTGAACCTTAAAAAAAAAAAACGTTCCACCCAGCAGCCAATCAGCTGTTACTTTAAATTACAGACTCGGATTAATTCAGAGGGAAAATAACTGAAACACTCATATATATCATAATAAAGGGACTTGAAAATCAAAAAGCAGTTAAAACTAAATTTGCTTCTTTTTCTATGTCTGCTTCTGTCTCCTTGAACCCCAGTGGGCCTCAGCAGATGGCCGCTCACACTGAGCCTGGTTCTG
>NW_015151634.1:26750-30371 GCF_000732505.1 Cyprinodon variegatus
TGTGACAGCTGGAAAGAATAGAATAGAATAGAAAATCCCTTTATTGTACCACAGTGGGGAAGTAATGGAAGTAATCCCACTACTTGAGCTGCCTTTGTGGTACAGGGCTCAGGTGTGAAGAGCTGCTGAATAAAGGCTGATTTATACTCAGAAACCAGGTCATCCGAATGTGTGTCAGATATGCCCCGCCCCCTCCCACAGACACTCTGCTGCACCTCTCAAAATGTGTAGGTGATTGCAGACAAGAGGCCTCTGATTGGTCAAATCTACGTTTGCTTTACACTATGTTTGGTTCCTTACCGGCTTGTTTTGTTTGTCTGACCGCCATTGTGGAAAACGACTGGTGAAGATGGAGCAGCTAGAAGAGCGAGGCGAGAACGCTGGGACCCTTTTTCCACCTGCATCCCCGCTCTTTTTGGCCCTCATGTCCCTCCATTGTCGCACAAACTTGCCCCCACTTCCTCACCGATTCGGCCCTATCTAGTTCCTGATTGGCCCTCTGGCTTTGTGGCGTGGAATAAAATAACGCAGACCACGCTTCAATATTGGGCAGAAATCAAAAACATCTGCGACACGCTGCTGCGGGAGGAGAACCAGGCCTTAACTCCCAGAATGAAGCATGATGCATGCTTTAGATGCTCTGACTTTGAACTGGATAAAACCAAGTAAAGCAACACCGGCTTATGATATGGCTCATTCAGGCTTCACCAACATGAAACTGAAATACCAAGCTACTCTTCCTGCAGACCTTGGAATCTTTGCTACGATTAAAATTTGAATCTAGGATATTTGACCACTGAGCAACAGTCCTGTCTCATTTCTCTCTGCAGTCCATCCACTAGAAAACTCAGCAGTACACACACTGCCTCACAATCTCCTTAAGGGTGTAAATACTCCTTTTAATGCTTTTAATCCTTTTTGTGAAAACACATTTTCCCTCCGCTGAACCTTCTATATTATACAGTGTTCTGTAAACAACCAGCTTCTTTATTAGACTTCTGATGGCTTAACTTTTCTCCCATCAAGGCTGTCATGTTCCCACAAACTTCATAAGACTCGTGTCTCAAAATGTCATTTTATTGGTCTTATTTACAGATATAAATGCTTGAAATATTTTTATGTAATTAGTCTGAGTTTCATTTTCTAGCTTTGGCTACTAAAGTAACTCGTTCATTTATTGAGGTGCACCTGTATGTCCCATGAGTCCTGCATCAGTTCAAGCAGCAGAGCAGTAACAGAACTTCCTGAAACGTATTAACAGAGTTTTAAAAACCCTAAATTAATAGTAAATACTGTCATATAAAAAGTATTTATGCTCACAACAGCATTTGTTGGCTTTTATGACAAATATGTTGAAGTTTGACGACTCTTTATAGTCTGAACTCCCGGCCAAATGGTGACAAGGAAAGTAAATGTATAGAGTTGGGGAAAGGCAAAGAATGGCGGCTACATAGAAGATTCTGCTATGACTGAGGCTCTTGTAAAGCTGTATTGAAATGCATAAGAATGACAAAGCTTAGCAAGCTTTTAAATTCTTTTTCTTCCTTTACAGGTACTGCATTACAATTAGCTTCTGGTTGAACATGATTTACCATGCAGTTCATGCAAATTAACAGTTTCAGTTCAGTTGACAATAAATATATTCATCAATGGCATCAAAGGATTTGCCATAATCTCCATATTGCATTGGACATTGTGAACATTGCGTTCAAATATATATTTGTATATATATATATATTCTTTAATGGCCACTCAGTTGACATGGAGTCTTGTCTGGATTGCACTTCAGCATGAAAACGTCTCTACTTTGCAACGTACAAAGCACTTGACAGTTGCCTTAACAGCTTTTTGGATATGTTTCAAAGCAATGAGTAAATTTCCAGCATTGTATCAGCAGGGGTTACATCTCATGAAAAGAATATTTAACAAATTTCTAGCCCCCAAAAAGCAAATGAGATCAAACTTATTAGTAGAAGAGTATGAGATCAAAAGCAACAGAGCAACAGGCAATGATGTCAACACAGGAAAAAAAAAAAGAGGAGTTAGCCTGCAGTAGAACGGTGCTTTGTCTGCAGCTGAGGTGACCCATGCAGAGTGGCATCTGCCAATGTTGTCTAATCTAGAATATGATGACACACCCAAGTAGATCACTTGGGAAGCTTAAGTTTTAAGCACAGTTAAGGTACATTGTTCCAGGGAAAAGAAAAACAAAAATGAGAAGAAAAGAAAAGCAGGAGCAACGGCAAGTGTCAAAGCAAAGTCTGACAGAAGAGATAAGAAGGAGGATTGTGGACTGGCCTTCCAATGGCATTGTGTCTGCTACTCAACCATGCTACATAATGGATGGGATGGGAGAATGTGAGTGCTGCATTAGACAGGGTGGGCTGCAGGGCAGGGCGGACACTGAGGACACTCCAGAGGCATCCCCGCTCATGCCAGACATGCTGTTAAGGCTCCAAGGCTTTTCATAACCTTCAGTTGGAAAACAGAGAACGTTCTGAGTACACTGCAGCACGGGATCCATGACAGAAGGTTTTCTTTTTTCTTTTTTTTACTTGGTTTTTGCATTTCTCACTGCTTACACTGCACCTGTTGCTTTCTTGTTTTTGTCTCCAAAGAAACAGGTCAACACAGACTTGAAACATATTATTATTCTCCATGCATTGAGTGCATCAGGAGTACACCGGCATGCACAGGGTGGTACTGGAATGGTTGGAGTAGAACACTGTAACAACAGTAGGCACTGTGGGCAGGAAGTCTACAGTCGGCCTCAGGCAGAATTGCTGCACACAACCGTGCACCACCAACAACAGGAATGTTTTGAACTTTAATTGTTTAGTTTTTTTAATTAAGATAAGATTTAAAGCCATTTTAAGGTGTAATAATGATGGAAATTCTTTCCTTCTCTGTGTTGTGCTCCTTCACCATACTGATAGCACCCATCAGCAAGACACTTCATGCACCGTTATGGTCAACAGGAATATTTTTGTAAGTCGGAATCTTACACGTGTTTATCAAAACACATAAACATACATGATACACATGTAGCACGAAAAAATACCGTCCTAGGCATGTAAGATAATATAAATCTCAAAAATAGCTTTCTTACTTGTAAATAAATAGGGGTATTACAATATGCATGGTATAAAAAATAGATCTTATGTAACTGTGGGTTAGCTTGGGCAGTTGTGGGGATTGTGCTTGTGTGCTTTGGTGGGTGTGTAGAATCTCCAGCAGGATGGTTGAAGAAGTGAGTGATTGGGTTTGTTGCATGTGTGTGTTTGTGGAAAAAAACTGATGCAAAAAAAGCAATGTCATGTCTACGGCCTACAGGGTGTCAGTGTTTCGGGGGGGCCTGTGATTGGCTGTTACTGTACGTACCCCTCCTTACTCTGCCCCCCGTGTGGTTGGGGTGTTCAGCCGTGGTGACCAAGAAGCAGGGCCGCTCTCGCTCGCTGGGGCTGAAGATTTCCTCGGGAGATATGGCCTGGTCTATGTGCGGGCAGTCTTCATTAGCCAGTGCTGCGTTAGCCGCTTCACCGTTCAGCTTTGAATCTTGGAATAATAAACAAGATGAAATAAAAAACATCAATTTTCTGGTTCAACCTTTTGATCTACGTT
>NW_015151634.1:31019-35703 GCF_000732505.1 Cyprinodon variegatus
GGGATCAGGATGGTCTCACGAGGCTAGTTTCTTGTTGTTACATTGACATTTATTTTTCCATCAAAATATCCATACATTTTGAACATTACCAAGGTAATAAGTGCTTGTCCTGGATTCCAATAACACTATTGGCTTGAAATTTTGATTTTCATAGTGTTTCACTGAGTGCCCTATAAAGGGTTACGATTTAAAATCTAAAAAGTGTAGCATGAACTGGATGATTCTAAAACATGAATATATTTGATCCCAAATGATTCCATTGAGACCTTGGCTGTTATTCTTTGGGTTACTGCCTTGTTTTAAGGTGAACAAGCATTACGCTGTCAAGGATTTTGCATTTGGGCTGCTCAGTGATGCAGTGGGTAGCACTGCTGCCTTGCAGCAAGAAGGTTCCGGGTTCGATTTCTCTGTCTGCATGGAGTTTGCATGTTCTCCCTGCGCATGCGTGGGTTCTCTCCGGGTACTCCCACAGTCCAGAAACATCAGTGTTAGGTTAATTCTCTAAATCCTCCTTAGATGTGAGCGTGTGAATGGTTGTATGTCCTGTTTGTCTCTGTGTTGCCCTGCGATGGACTGGAGACCTGTCCAGGGTGGACCCCACCTCTCACCTGTAGACAGCTGGAGATAGGCACCAGCACCCTTCACCACCCCGCTTGGGATAAGCATATCGTAACGTTTTAATTCAGGATAACCTTGTACTTCTCTTTGAGCCACTCCCAGTCTCCAGCACTTCACTCCCAAGTTTCAGCATATTAACACTTGTACAGAATATAAAAATGTCAATTTTTCATTCAAAAAAGAACACTTTCACATTACAAAATTCTCTTATAACTTCTGATCATAACACCCTCTTTCACATATTTACTGTTTTCCCTTTAAAGTTCTCGGAAAACTACAAACAGGACCTCCTCTTCTCAGCCTGTCTTTAAGAGGTCAGATTTGTGCCTTTCAGTTTAGGTAGTTGATCACATCTTGGTAGTTTTGCAGTTTTCTCATACATGAATACTTTTTAGACATCACTAAGCTTGGAGTACTGTTTTTATCTTTGTGATGCTGGTTGTTCTTAATTAAAATACACTGAAAGTTGTTGGAATAACATGACGAAATGTTGTTGGAGAAGTTTTGTAAAGCACAACAGCTGTTAAAGGATGTTTTCCTGATGTAATACACCTCAATATATAATGCAATGTATCTTAGTACTGACATCGCCAGAGGAGCATTTAGTTGTTCCAGCATCTACTAATGGTTGTACTTAATATTGCAACTACATCATCTGAGTCTTTGGAGACCCAAGGAATGAGTCACTGCATTAGAAAGGGCAAAATCAATAGCAGGAATACTCAGGGTCTCTTTTCTCTTTTATCAGAAGTCAAATGTGCTTTTTATTTCATGCTTTACTTCATTGATTCATTTCAGAATTGCCTTTTTTTTAACATGAGGTCTGAGTCAGAAGATGATTAAAGTACGGGATCAGACAGAGAAACTGCGGAAGATGGATTTGGCTTTTTCTGTTGGCAAAATTAACTTGAACAGCGGAACATCACAATTTATGTTCGACTACCTACTTACCTTGAAATTTGATCTCAAACACATCGTCATGGGGTATAGGACTTGGATGCTGGGAGCTGATGCTGGACTTGCAGTAGTTGGGAGAGCCTGGTTGGGGTGCTCTGGGGATATGTCTGTTTTTTTTCTTTGGTAGTTTCTGTTTAGCCATTGCCAGGGAGTAGTACATTCCAAAATTGTTGACAATTACGGGTACGGGCATGGCGATGGTCAGCACGCCTGCCAGGGCACACAGAGCTCCCACCAGCATACCAAAGGTCGTCTGAGGGTACATATCGCCATAGCCGAGGGTCGTCATCGTCACCACCGCCCACCAGAATCCGATCGGGATGTTCTTGAACTGTGTATGCTCACTGGCTCTTGGGTCGTTGGGGTCAGCTCCAATGCGTTCTGCGTAGTAGATCATAGTGGCAAAGATGAGGACGCCCAGAGCCAGGAAGATGATGAGTAGGAGGAATTCGTTGGTGCTGGCCCTCAGAGTGTGACCTAGCACTCGCAACCCCACAAAGTGACGGGTTAGCTTGAAGATACGGAGGATCCGCACAAAGCGGACCACTCTCAGGAATCCCAGCACGTCTTTCGCTGCCTTGGAGGAGAGTCCACTGAGGCTCACCTCCAGGTAGAAGGGCAGGATGGCAACAAAATCGATGATGTTGAGAGCGTTCCGAATGAAGTCAAATTTGTTTGGACAGAAAGTTATTCGCATCAGAAATTCAAAAGTGAACCAAACCACGCAGACGCCCTCGATGTAGGTGAGGTAGGCTGCCGTCTCGGTCTCCTGGTACGTGCTCACTATGGTTTCGTTGTCCACTAGCTCCGTGTCAGTTCGATTCACAATGGGGTTGAAGGCTTCGTGGGTCTCCAGACAGAAGGTGGTGATGGACACAAGAATGAAGAAGAGTGATGCCAGAGCAATCCACTGTGAGGGTTAGAAAGAAGGGAGAGGAGGATGAGCACTGGAACACATTCAGTGTAATCAAGCTTTAATGCCTTGGCAACCATTCATCACGCAATTCAGCTTAATCTATCGTTTTGATATAACATCTGATATATTTGGAGCTCAGGGTGATTTCTGTTTTTGCTCTAATAGGGGATGAACTATAAGACCTTGTTCTATATAATTTTGCAAAATTTCAAGGTCACTGCATTTTGATGAGTGTCCTATATGCAGAGTTAAACAGAGCCTGCAACAGCTAGAGCAAAAGTAAGAAATGGGGCATTTTTGTAATCCCTCTTACTAATTTTAGTCTGGGCATCTCCCTTCAGCTCAACCACTGCTGTGGGTCTTCCCTACACAAGGTCACACTGTCCTGAGGATCAGCCCCTGGGACTTCACTGGAGCTTAGAGAAACCACCAATTCACCTAATGGCTAAAGCGAGATTCACCCTTCATTATGTATTGATTAGATTCTCAGATTTCATCACATTTGGGTCGAGAAGTTCTGGTGCATGCAACATGAAAGTAACAGACGATCTCTCTGGGGTGCAGAGTGCAAGCCTTCATCATGTGGTCTTCCTTATGCTATCTGCCTCCGATCGTGCTGAACTGGTTTACAGCAGGTGTTATTTAATCCATCATTTTATACCTTTGCAGTTTAAGAAATAAAGCTCTCTGCAGGAAGATGCTTCATAGCAACCATGCATAAATTCAGGCCTCCTATGGGGAAAAGTTGTACGTGCTTTGGTTGTCGATGAGTTTAAGTTTTTTTTATTGTCTTCTTTGTCTACTGTAAGGAAATGTGGTTATATGACTCCAATAAATGAAATTTACAAAGGCGTCATAATATGTGAATGTTCAGGAGAGCCGATTGGCACCAACTAAGACCAGGACCACACCAAATAGGAATACAGTTACACACAAAAGGATTCAACCCCAACTGTAAATAAAGTGCAGTGGAATTTCAAAACAGGGATTCAAATTGACCTCTAAATCCTACTTTCAGTGACTGTTGTTTCTCAAGAATATTTGACATGTTTGAAAATCAGGTTGTTTTTTATCTCAGCCCTCTCTTTTTAGTTGGTTCCTGTCAGGGTTTAGTTACTCTCTATCGCCCCCATGTGCTTGTTTCCTTTCCCCTTGCCTTCCTTTCAGTTCGTTCCACTCACACCTGCTCCATATTCAGCTCATTAGTTTATCCTTTGTTCTGTTTCCCTTATATACTCCACCTCTGCAGTCACTCAGCGCTGGTTTGTTGTTTGTTGTAGTTTTCCCTAAAGTTTTCTTTTCTTTTTTTTTTTTTTTCGTATTTTTGACTTAGTTTACTCATTAAACTACAAGACTCACCTCTGCTTCCTGAGCTCTGCAATTGGATCCTCAAAAACCTCCACTAAACCATGACAGACAATCAATGATGCAACCAGTCATTCAAAGGTTGCACCAGGTAGGCTTTGCTTAAACACCCTAAATACAGTTGAAGGTAATGTCTAATATTCCGTAAAAATTCAAAAAATATCCACTGGACTTGGTTTCCATGATTTGAAGACGTTTCGCCACCTCTCCAGGAAGCTTTCTCAATTCAAATGTGAAAGCTTCCTGGAGAGGTGGCGGAATGTCTTCAAATCATGGAAACCAAGTCCAGTGGATATTTTTGGAATTTTTACGGAATGACAATGACCTGGATGACTGAGAACCTTCATCAGCGTAATGTCTAATACCATGGTTGGCAATATAGTCATATACTAATATAGTCATGTTTAGGGGAACACCGTTTCTTTTTCCATTGCGCCCTTGATTTTACGTTATTACATCATGTTCTACTCACCCATATGAGTGTTGCGTCATTTGGAGCCGTTCTAAACATACTTGGTTTTGTTATATCCAAATAACGTCTTCCTATGGCCAACGAGTTGAAGGGACAAACCATAAATAATAAATGATGAACAGTTTAGTATGTGCCTTCAACTCGTTGGCCATAGGAAGATGTTACTTGGATATAACGGAATATCTTCAGAACGGCTCCAAATGACACTAAACTCATATGGGTGAGTAGAACATGATGGAATTAGGCTTGTCCCGATCCGATCCACGTATCGGATCGGGACGCCGATATTGGCAAAAAAATGTGTATCGGCAAAGCATGTAAAATGCCGATCCAGACTGCCGATCCAGTTTTTTTTT
>NW_015151634.1:36838-38231 GCF_000732505.1 Cyprinodon variegatus
CCAGCTCCCAGATCAGCTTCTCTCATTGGTTGATGTGGCGCGTCCAGCAGCTAACATGCCATTCTTCCAACTCCAGCAGCTGCTGCTTGTGAAGCGCGTCACGCTCCTGAAATGTGTCAAGATGCGTGGCTCCTGCTGCTCTAGATACGCTGCAGGACCTTTGATGTGCCTTTATGCACGTCAACCATAGACTTTGCATGTAATGCGGCTGCTTCTGCTGCCCAAAGCGTGATAGGTGTGAACACAGCATTTTAGAAAGAGAGCCTCCACCAGATTCCTGGGCAGGAGGCTCTTCAAAAACTTTCAACTGACTGGATAAGATCTGCAGCAGGGCTTTGTGGTTGGAGCCACTAAGGGTTCAGTTTCTTCAGAAAAGGCTTTTAGGCTTCATGCCAGAACTCCAAGTTCACCACTATTCACCTATAAGCACCACAAACATCGGCTGGTGCACAGCTTCATAAAAAAGCCAAGGAGGATTTGGAAGAAGATGGCGATGGCTCATTTATGCTTTCGGGGTGTTTTATGATGCCTGGTTCTGAGTTTCAAACTGTAACGTGGAGGAATGGAGACAGAATTAGTCAAGTGCAGGAAATCTGGAGAGAAAATCATATCCTGTTTGTAAAAAACTCTGAGGCTTAGTGCTTAGTAACATGACTCCAGATAAACGAGTCATGTCAACAGTTGGAGCGTGCACTTATAAGAGTCTATAAAGTCAACTTTGGGAACAAAATGGAGGTCTAACTGGACATTGAAAAGATATTTTCTAGCGTTCCATTCCACTGTCACAAGTACAGAGCAACAAAATTAGATCTCTGCATTTAAACCATCCCATTGGGGAGGGGTGGGCTGCCAGTGTGCGGAGCCCATGGAGCAGTGTGGGTCCTGCTCAGGGACCCACATTGGCAGTCCGTGGAGATGCAGCTTGAACTCAGAACCTCTGGAATCCGAGCGCAATGCCCTAACCACTAGGCCAAACCCAGGCTTCCTGTTTGCCAAACGGGTGACGGTTTGGTTCCAGAAGAAGTTCTGAAAGATTCTGCAGTGGTTATCACCGATGATCGACCGGCTGGAAAGCTCTTTTGATTGCAGGACAGAAACCCAGGAACACTGATGAATTTGCTAATTGGCTAATCAGGAGTTAGCTACAGTATGATGCGTCAGAAGCGCTGTCAGAGTCAACCAGGTATACAGCAGGATACAATAGCAAAAGGATTCTTTACTAAACACTAAAGATAGTTTCATGAAATTTAGTGACTGATGTATTTAATAATTCTATTCAGTTTATTTCTATAGCTCCAATTCACATCATGTCATCTCAGGTCACTTTCCAGTTCACCAGATCATCCAGTCAGATTGATTCAACGTTTTCTATCTAAGGAAAACCAGTTGATTG
>NW_015151634.1:40036-41057 GCF_000732505.1 Cyprinodon variegatus
TTTTTTTTATGATATGATGCATGTGTAACATTATTTGACCTCAGCCTTTTTTTATTTTACTCCTTATATTTGTGTTTTGCAAAAAGCTGTAAGTTCTTACAGTTGACCAATAATGCTGAACTTCAAAGGGTTGAATGAAGCTTCTTAGTGCAGCACAGTGTTTTTAGAAAAAACAAAAATAATTAATGTTTCAGATTGGAGCTTTTTACGACTGTTTATCTCAATGTAATGTATCCTGAATATCTATATACTGAGATGTATGAAATGATACATAATGGTTTAGGTACTTCGGAAGGATACAGAAGCAGGAAGGGACTAAGTGGCAAGAAGAAGGTATGAAATGGCCTTTCTATGTGCTCTTAAAGCAGAGGAATAAACATCTTAATCTCATGCGAGGTGAGTGAACAGGAAAAGCAAACAGGAAGAGAAGGATTACTATACTATGAGTTGCTAAAGTGGGATCAATAGCAGATTGTTCTCGAATAAAAATGCATCAAAGTCAAGCTTCCTAATACCTCTTAAACTAATGCACGGCATTGTTAAGTGGCGTGAAGAAATAATGAATGACTTCAGGATAGGTGTAAGTTGCATAAAAATGGGCAGGTCTGGGCATGCATCCTATTGTGTATTCAGCTGAACAAAGCAAACACTGCCGTCCCTGGCAGCAGCATCCATTCACAGCAAGGCGGGCGCACAGCACAAGATGGAAAACAGGCGCTCATTATAACATCCTCATCGCCAACGATTCATCGCTCTATGCCGAGAAAATCATTGCTGCTTATGAACGTCTGTTTCCCTTCCAAAGGTTGGGATAATGACTCGGGGGGGCACTAGGTATTGACTCCAGATGACTGAGTCACGTCCACCGTCGGGCTGCGAACTTATAGCAGTCTATAAAACAAACTTTAGACGTGTTCAGGCTACTGTATAAAAATAATATACAAAATTAGACAAGTACACCATGCACTGGAAAAATGATCTTGAAATAAGTAAAAATTTCTTAAATTAAGTGTATTTACCC
>NW_015151634.1:42623-45954 GCF_000732505.1 Cyprinodon variegatus
TTGTTCAGCATGGGGGTGAGTAGAAAATGAAGGCTAATCATGTTTTGGGTGTACTATTCCTTTAAAATAAGTGCATTTGTTCTTAGATTGAGGAGATAAAAGAGACATTTTGCCAATGGAACAAGATAATTTACACTTAAAATAAGAAAACACAATTGTATTGTCTTATGTGTATCAGGCAGAGTTAAATTCCCTGTAGATAACGGGAAAGGTTTAGCAGTTCTATGGTAGTAGAACAAAAGACAAGGTTCTGGGGAATTGTCAACTGCCCAAGGAGAAATTTTTGATCAAATGCTAACCCAACTGTTTTTAATATTCTTTTTTGTTTCTGCATTTTTTTAATATTTTCTTTATTCATTTTTAATTTTTTCTTACTTGCTTTGATTCTGTATTATCTTCCTATATTTTAATCATGTAAAGCACTTTGCATTGTCTTTGTACTGAATTGTGCTAAAAAATTTGCCTTGCCTTGCCTTGCCTTATTTCAGCTGCATATTATCTAATTATCGTATTTTAAGAGTAAAAATACTTGTTCCATTGGCAAACTATCTCATTTACCTACTCAGATTAAGGATAAACACGCTTCGTTTAAGACATTTTTACTTATTTCTAGATAATTTTTCCAGTGCAGATCCAGCATATAAACAGTTAAAGGTAAAACTATAATCAAGTCAATCCAATAAAATCCAAACACTGTATTTAAATATTAAACTGCTCTCGTGTGCCTTCCAATACCTTTCAGCTGAAATTGGTTTATGAAGTTAGATGTTCAAAATGAGGGAAGAAAACTGCAGTAAACTGAATGAAATCGAGGACTCTGCAGCTTTTCTCGTCTTGATCCAAGTTAAATTTCCAGTCCATGCTCTGAAGCATTAAAAGGTGTTTTTGTGTTTTCTCTGCTTGCATAATCCTGTTTGGTCCACCCCCCCCCCCTCCAAGCATTAAAAGGTGTTTTTGTGTTTTCTCTGCTTGCATAATCCTGTTTGGTCCACCCCCCCCCCCTCCACACTGTGCTCCACAATAAGTCAGAATTAACAACCCTTACATTTTTGGCTGAATTATGTTGCTTAAGTTTTCTACAGTAACAGTGGTTTTACATCTCAAATGAACAAGTGACAGATCAATCTGCAAGCTTCAGTGTGATGAATCCTTTGTTTTTAGTCACGCTGCTTTTGTTTTGTCTGCAAAAGCCTCCGAGTGCAGCCTGCAGAAGATCCAGCCCTCTAAACAAAGCCTCTTATCAGGCCGCCCCCTGGATGATCGGTTTGTGACGGTAAGGAAGAGTGCGGTCATTGGAAAGACAAAAGGTTTTTTTTCTTATTGATAATTCTCCCTGTCACTGAAAAACCACAGGCCTACTATGCAGTGTCAAGGGCTTAGATCCGCTGTGAATAGAGTCTGTAATTAACTCTGAGGCTCACATCTAATTAATCTTCTTGCCAGTTTTGGCGGCACTCTGTCAATCTTTGATCTGCTTTTGTCACATGTGTTTGTCGAATGTAGGACAGTGGGGGGGGGGATGCATGCAGGGATTTTTATCCTCCTCCATCAAAGTTTAATATGCTGTAAATAGCAGGTAGTTAAGTTACACTGCTGTGTTAATGCTTAAAGGTTAGAACGTTTCGCTAACTTTAAAGCAGCTTCAGGTTGGTACAGATGTTCAAACAGCATGCAGCACAGCAGCCCTATGTAAGGGCATCATAGACCTTCTAAAAAAAGAATTAAAGGTAGGCTGTCATTCCGTTTTTACTAAGGTGGCGGCATGGTGCCCAGATGGAAAGGTGCCCACAGCAAAGACTAATAATGAGACTTTGGTTTGGAGGTCTGCCACAAACACTCCACTGGTGCCAAAGAGCTGAGTCCTTATGTGCAGCTGATCCTTCTGCCCTGAGAAAGCAACCTGTTGGAAGTCCAGCGAGCATGGGCGGATCTACAAAGGTGTCAACGGGGGCCACTGCCCCTGTAGATCATGTCCTGGCCCCTGTTATGAAGACACAATACTCAAAGAAATTCTAATGATGATCTGAGCTGGAACTCACATGGCTACTGATAGCTCCTTTGGATCTATTTCATTTTTTTCTATTTTATTAATTATTTAAAAACAATAACATGATCGATTCAGAGGGATTGAGAAAGGATCCCAGTTTTCACTTGCTAAATGTTTTTTTTTTTTTCAAAACAAAAATGTTCTAATTCAGATTTTAGAGAAAAGGGTCATTTCAAATTAAGTCAGAAATATGTTTAATTCCTAAATTATGAATGTATATTGACCTAATAAGACATAGAATTTTAATTAAACCCAATTGAATAGAAATATCACTTCATGCAGCTATTTTAATATATTTGAATCTCTTGACCTGTTTTTAATTTCATGCTTTTCTTGGCCCTTATGAAAACACGCTGGCCCCCTCCTGGCCCCCTCCTGGCCCCCTCCTGGCCCCCTGGTACCTTTGGTCTAGTCTGGTCACTGCAGTGAGTATCTGTATTATTCTAATAAAGGACGATGGACAATATCTAAAAAGTTTTTCAGTATAAGCGATTTTTTTTCTTCTCTTTCGCTGCTCTCTCTCTTTTTATTCTCATCAACCTGCTATAGAAACTCCAGGGAATTCAAAGCAAAGGTCATAAAAATGCCTCCTAAACTCATTAATCTCCTTTTTAACCTCACAACAGGAACAGCAAATTAACAAAGGTTGTTTGTACAGTTCTGACTGGTTCCAGAACAGCTGCACCTCCATGCAGGTAGGAAGAGGAAATTGGGAGAGAGTATTGATTTAATAAACATTGAAGACAAAATGTGACAGAATTTAATTTCATGCTTTACGTTTAATTATCCTGTTATATAAAGAGAGGATGGTGGGGGCAGTGGTTAGCGTTCACGACCCATCTATAGAGGCCTTAGTCCTCGATGCAGGCAACCCGGGTTCGAATCCGGCCTTTGGTCCTTTGCTGCCTGTCTCTGCCCCCCCCTCCTGTCAGCCTACTGTACAAAAAATGATCCACTTGTGCCTTAAAAAAGTGCCAGACTGTAAAAAGTGGATTGATATGATGAAATATGCATAAAATCTAAATAAATAATATAGATTATTCATTTTCTCTTCTTTTTTCTAAATCACAAAATCATCTAGGATGGCAGAACTAAGCTTAAACTCAGAACAGAACTTAAGGAAGTTTCTAAAACTAACAAGAGACTGGAAGGCTAAGTTATAAATATTTAAAGGTGGAAATTAAAGTTATCAACTTAAATAACCCCATTAACTCAGCAGCTATTTATAAATAAATAAAATAAATCCTCTGGACTTTGTTTCCAAGTTTGAAGACGTTTCTCTTC
>NW_015151634.1:46414-54911 GCF_000732505.1 Cyprinodon variegatus
TTTTTTTTTTTTTTTTTGTTATGACTATGACCTGGATGACTGAGGACTTTCACCAGCAGCTATTTAAAAGTTCTGTTCTCCATTCATTATATTGGATGAATTGCGCATCAGTCCGGACCATTTGCTTGTACTGCTACATCATTAGATCCACCCAGAATGGGAAAGACTCACCCTTGCATATTTTGAAGAGTATGGATCCTCAAACAAAGCCCAGACCCGCTTCTGCCAGCGGCTCCACAGGCTGCCGCTCCTCACATCAGGTGAGTCTCCCTGCGCCAGCCTCCTGGTCATCTCATCATCATCCTCATGCTCCGGCTCTGGCTCCGGATCCTCACTCCCCAGGTCTAACAGACCCCCTCCCCCGAAGCTATCAAGGGCCTCCTCCGCCTCCCTGTGCTGTCGATAGGTCATCCAGCAGCATGGCTCCACGTCTGTCTCATCGATGCCCCAGAAGGCCAGCTCCTCCTCATACAGCGGCCCGCAGACGTCGGCCGGGCAGTGCAGTTTACCTGTCCTGTAATAGTTAAGGATGTGTGCAAAGACGCCCGGATGGCGGTCGAAGAAGAACTCGTCGATCTTGGCGTCATAGTCGAAGTGGTTCGGCGCATCAGGCTCGGCCAACCAGGACAGGCGGGTTCCAGGTAGGGTGCGCAGGGTGCTGCGATATGTCTGATGTCTGATCCCTCCCACGTTGATCACAATGCGATCCTTGTCGTCGCTCAGGCCCATCGCGTCCCGTATGCATTTCTCCACTAAGTTCCCCTCATTGCAAAGGTCAGTCTAGGCGGACCCCGCTAACAGCGCACAGCAATTACGCACGAAAGCAACCTGTCGCCAATTGGGAAGGAATGTGTTTGAAATGTTCATGCATCCCCTCCACTACCCTGTTTCCTTTACCAGCATGTGACATGCATCTGGTGGATTGTAGACTAATAATGTCAGGCTCTGCTGAAGGTATCGAAATCCAAAATGAGTGCAGCCAATGGGATCACCTTAAAGGGAAGGACGTCACATCGCTGCTAGATGTTCTCATAGAAGATCTCAAACGGTTAGAACCAGATGTTCGTGACACAGCAAGGTGACTGCGGTGGTGCTGAGCGGACAGCGCCTGATGCAGACTGCCTACAGACTGCCCTCCTTCGCGCTGAGCTCAGCCTGCTCCCTCTCTCCGCCACCGCTGCTCTTTGTCTCAGCAGATCGGATCAGATCACTGCTGTCATTCAGGCGCGATCGGGATGAAGAACATCCCAAATCAGATTAAAGGCTGAAGGATCCTCTTTCTTCTACCAGACAGACTGATGAGAAGCGAAGATGACCACTACCATGATGATCCTTCTCAAAAGACAAAAACAAAAACGCCCAAACTGCCTGTTATCCACACCGAGTCTTTCTGCTCCTGTTTCCAAAGCAGATTGAGCATGCCCAGTGGATGAGCCTGCATCTATGCCGAGTCTCCTCTCTCAGCAAGATGTGGAAACTGTCTGAAAGCAGCCCACGTTTTCTTCTAATTAGTCTATTTTCCCCCTGTGGTCGGTGAGTTGCTCCAACTGCCTGCAGGGAATCACCTTCCTCCTGCGCAGCTGTCTGCAGAAGGTGTGACCCTGGAGCCACGAACGCGCAGATGCGCCTCTAACGCCACAGATCAATGACCAACTGTGGGATTCAAGAGTCAACGAAGGTTTTTATCCTGCAGATTTAAATCCAGATCACATGCGATCCATGCAAACAGAAGAAAAATCTAATAAATTGGAAATGTTGCACTTCTAGGTAATTACGACGCACTTGTTAGATGTTTGTTTGACAGGAGAGGGCGCTATTAATCTATGTAGAAAAAAGAAACATGAGAATTTTAAACCCCCAGTATTGCAAAAACAAAAATCAAAACTTTCTCGTTCTTTGATATACGGAGGAGGATTAGGGCCACTGAAAAAAAAGGAAACTGATTTTTAAATTTTATTTCAGTTTAACATGGGAAAAAAGAATTCTGACTTTTTTCTCAGAATTCTGACTTTTTTCCCATGTTAAACTGAAATAAAATTTAAAAATCAGTTTTCTTTTTTTTTTTTTCCAGTGGCCCTAATCCTCTTCCGTATGTTACGGTTTGCTGATTTGTTTTTGTATTTATTTTGTTGATATAATGTATTTCCCTAGAGTTGTGTTTTTTTTTACACTGCAAAAAAGTAGATCTAAATAAGTTGTTTTTTTTCCTAAAATAAGTGCATCTTTTCTGGAATTAATGACCTGAGTGAGACAGTTTGCCAATGGAACTCAATGATTTACATTTAAAATAAGAAAAAAAAGAATTGTGCGTTTTATCTAATTATCTTATTTTAAGCAAATCATCTTATTTACCTAATCAAATTAAGGGTAAATGCACTTAATAAATGTTTTTTTTTTACTTATTTCTAGATAGATTTTGCAGTGTAGCATTAATAATATGAGCAATTTGCAGTAAAAGGAAACTTTTTCATATTTTAGCAAATCACAACCCAAACCTCTAACATGTTTTAAGTGGAAGTGGTTCATAATTATAAAGTGGAAAAAGAAGGAGTGAAGGCTGAAGGAAAGCACAAAGCCAAGAAAAGATTTACGCAGAGATTTTGTTTGGGGGGAAAAAAATAGTTTAGTTTTCCGATGAGATGAATTCAACCCCCTGCTTGATAGATTTAGATTTATTTATTTGACGGGGGGCAGTGTACATTAATAAGCATTCCTGCAAATGCACCAGAATTAGCCAAGAGCTATTTTTCATCTGTTGTCATCTGAAAAATACAAATATAAATAAAAACAGCTATAACTCTTCAAAACATGTTTAAAAATACAGAATTAATGTTTGCTAGACTTCAGATTTTAGTTTAATAAAATAGGATTAAACATTCAAATGATATTAGCAGATAAAATTTACTTAGTGTTTGTTTTATTAAGCGGGTGGAAGTGGTTCAGTATAGAACCAAGTTGGAACAGAAGAGACACAAGTGGCAGGTGATAGAAAATTACCGATCTGGGGGGGGGATCCAGAAATGTCAGATCTAGAAGAAAGTTATACGGGAGTTAATAAAAACAGGATTAGATTTTAAAATGAAAATCAAAAATGTAAAGTAATGTATGGCAAAACATCAAACCCCCTAAATGCTGGTGAAGATTCTCAGTCATCCAGGTTATAGTCATTCCAAAAAATTAAAAGCAATCCACTGGACTTTTTTTGGAATTACCCCCCTAAACTAACATTAAGGAGCTGCGTAGATTCACAATCAGCCCATTGTAAGTCTTGCACTCTACAGATAAGGTACAAAAAGAAAAAAATGCCAAAATAAGTTTACAGTTTTAATAAGCTATTGTTAGGAAGCCGATCAGACTAGATAGGAATACTGAGGGAGTTTAATACGATGCGATCCTGGGAAAAAAAAACAAAAACAAAAAACTATTCTATAGAGCATGGGTGGGCAATTCCAATTTCTGGGGGCCGGTATCCTGCAACTTTTAGATGTGCCTTGGGTTCAACGCACCTGAATCAAGTACCGGTACTCAGATAATTGGGGGGACTCTGCAGGAACCGACTGCATACTGAGGAGGTAACTCAGCCATTTAATTCAGGTGTGTTGGACCAAGGATGGATCTAAAAGTTGCAGGATACCGGCCCCCAGGAACTGGAATTGCCCACCCCCGCTATAGAGGGATGATAAATATTTGAGTTTAGAAAAAGACATTTTCCCTAAGCGTTCTGCCAGAGCCACAAAAAATAGATTAGCTCAAAGAATAGTCATGAACAAGTTTAAACCTAAATATTCTTTAAAAGTTGTGACTTAAAGGCTAATTTCCAATCAATCAGAAATTATATTTGCAAAATATTTCTTTAACAAGAGAATTTATTCCAATTAAGGTGAACAAAACTATTAACAATCAGTACACACATGGGCGGTTCTAGACAGGGTCCAGCGGGGACAGGAGCCCCTGTAGACCATGTCCTGGCCCCTGTTATGGCCCCTGCCCTGAAGACATAATACTAAAATAAATTCTAATGCTGATCTGCGCTGGAACAGACATGGTTACTGATTGGTCATTTGGATCTATTTCATTTTTTTTCTTTACAAATTCAGTTTTACTAATTATTCAAAAACAATTATGTGAAAGTGGGATTGAGATAGGATCCCAGTTTTCATCTGCTAAATGTTTTTTTCAAAACAAAGTGCTCTTATTGTTACAGCTGAATTTATCAGTTTTTCTTGAGTTCTAATTGAGATTTTATAGAAAGCTGTAATTCTAACTTAAATTAAGACAAAAATATGTTACAATTCTAAATTATGAATATATATTGACCTAAGAAGATATATAATTTTAAATTAACCCAATTGAATAGAAAGCATGCAGCTATATTAGTATATCTGAATCCCTTGCCCTGTTTTTTATTTCATGCTTTTCGGTTCCCCCATGAAAACACGCTGGCCCCCTCCTGGCCCCCTCCCAGCCCCCTCTTGGCCCCCTCCTGGCCCCCTGGACCATTTGGTCTAGAACTGCTATCCAATACTTAATCCATTTTCCACAGTGCTGGACCTCAGTTCAATGCCAGCAAAGGATTTAATTTCTCCTCAACCAATCAGGGACTTGCAGCAAAATTAGATTCTCTAAAGCAATCACGGATTAGCGGACCGCGGTCCCGATCCAGACCCACCTGATTTAAAACATTTAAAAATTACCGCATGTTGTCCAACGACAGTGTCAAACTTCACTTGCGCCTCTTCTCTTGTTAATACGGTATAACTGAATGTATAACATGGATGCATAAACACCTCATTTTATTCCAGCGTTAAATTCTGTTTAAAGTAACAGATAATAATTAAAAATGTCTCCGCAGCTTTACTGGTTGATGATTTTCTTTGATCGAACCCTGCTGATTTTTAATTGGTTACCCCTGCTCAGAGGCGTAGCCAGAACATTTTTATAAGCATAAAATCTATATTTACAAGCACTAATATCTACATTAATTGATTATTATCTTTGATTTCACTGAGGAGATGACAATCAGAGATACATCATTTTCTCTTTTCCTCATAAAACACTAAATCTATTTCTCCTTGAATTCTGTACTTATCATCTTTAATGTTAGAATATTGATGTGCAGAATTAACCAAAGTGTTTTTGTTGTCAAGTAATTGTTAATATATGAAAAATGTAAATGTTTTGAATATTGAGAGTATTACTGCTGCCACCATCTGTATTAGAGGGAAATAAATAGTAGGTGTGGCCACAGGGGCGGCCGACGATTTGGCTATGGGTGGCCATGGCCACCCCCTGCCCCCCATCTAGCTCCGCCCCTGCTCTAAAGTTAATGCTTTTCATATTTTCATTTGAAAATGAAAACATTTATTCCTCTCCTTCCTTTCATACCAGTTCTCTGCATGTCGATCTATTGTGTGTTTGTTGGTTTAACACCTAAAACATTTAAAACAGCTTAAAATATCTGAATATTGTTGCAAAGCTCCGTTTATGTGCCTCTTTTAACTGCTTAAATCTAACTATGGTGCCCGTGCACTGAAAAAAATTATCTAGAAATAAGCAAAAGTTCCTTAAATTTAGTGTATTTATCCTTTAATTTGAGCAGGTAAATATGAATTAATATTTTTACTGTTTAAATAAAATATTTAGGTGACATACACTTGAAATAAGATATTGTGATTGTGCTTTTTTATTTTAAAAGTAAATTTTCTTGTTTCTTTGTCAAAATGTCTCTTTCACCTCCTCAATCCAAGAACAAATGCATTTATTTGAAGAAAGAATAACTTATGTAGATTTAGATTTTTTTCGGTGTGAAATCCTAACCTTGCTGAAGGGAAACGTGGGCCCCCCCCCCTCCCTCCACACTTTGTTTTCCTCTCAGCCTTGCCCCGTCTGCTCCACTCGGTGGGCAGGTCCCCGCATCGGTTTTCACTCATCCTACTAAAGGAGGAGTTTCTGTTTAAGCTGGCCTGAATAAAGTCTCAGAAATCCTGGAAGTAGACTTTGGTTTGAAGTGAAGGACGAGCTGAAAAGAAGTGGCGACCATGGCTGTGGCAGGCTGCACAAAATGCATCAAATATATGTTATTTTTCTTTAATTTTATTTTCTGGGTGAGTCAGTCTTTGTTTTTTGCATTTTTTACTTTTCTGGTGTCTAAGTAATTTCATGTCTCCTTTCTTTAAAAATTGTGTTGAATCCATTTTTAATTGCTTCATATTTGCACGTAAACAGATTAGAGCTTGTATCTTAGAGGGTTACATGTTTTATAGTTTGTGGCTCATGAGAAAAAGCAGGATTAACTCACAGATGCTAAATGGGGATGTTGGCCTGGTGGTTAAAGCAGTGCACTTCTTTTCTGAGAAGGTTGCAAGTAACCGGTTCGATCCCCACAGCCTCCACCTCTGGCTCCCTGAGCCGCACAATGGCAGCCCACTGCTGTGGATTGGATTAAATGCAGAATGAATTTTGTTGCTTTGTATTTGACAATGACAATAAAGTTGAATGAATTCTAATTTTAAATCTGGATCAGAGAAGGTCTGAAAATAAGCTTCCTACAGAACGACCTCTGGCTGAGCAGAAGTGACAGCGTGTTTGAATGAGTTAACCATCTAAGGCATATTTAATACAGGAGTTTTTGAGACTTCTGACATATAAAAGGTTATACAGAAATGCCTAACGTATCAAATAAATAATCTAATTTAATTTTCAGAGAGTTTGATGAAATTCTAATTTTGAAAAATTTGAATGTTCTGTGAATTATTTCATGGTTCAGGCTTTAACCCTTTAAAGTCCGATCCAAGAATAAAACCAAACAGAAAATTACTTTTTTTTGGCCTTTTAACAAAATATGTAAAAAGAAAAAACATTAATGATTTATTACTATGCGATAAGTCAAGATTATTTTTGTGTAGTCTTCTGCTGGCTGTTATCAGGTATATCTGATTGTGTACAATAGGATTTTGAGCAAAGTTTTTACCATTAAATTATGCAAAAGGTTTCAGACGCAAAACATTTCAGAAACCGTATGTATCAAATACGATACATTTGGCTTTAAAGGGTTAAAGGTTAATTGGTACATTTGTTAAAAATCTTCACAGGGATTAGGAAAATCACGATAAAAAGACGACTAAATTAACTTCAGTTTGATACGACAACATTTATTCAAGATTATTCCAAGATTTAAAATAAAACGTCCAACATTTTTCCATATCTGTCATTTCTTTGCTAAACTCAAAAGTTAAGCCGCCTCAGCCGATACTGACATTCACCCAGGATCTATATTTAATTTTCCACTTGGAACATTAAACAGCAGTGCATTGTTTAGATGAGCAGAGTCACCACATCCTGGACTCACCGAACTTAATCGACGGCTTCCTCTGCTGCTTGCGCTGCTGTGCCCGTCTTTGTGAAAGCTCTTGAGCCCCCTCTTCCTCGTTCAGCTATTTTTCACATCAGGATTTCAGTTTCCTGTTTCTCTGTGAACAATAGTGACCAATCAGGTGAAATAACAGAGAGAAAATAATAAGGGAGGAGAAATCTTGATATAGGTTGAATATTGGCATCAGAATGTCAACGACCCCAATGCTTCATTTGCCTCTAAGACAGGAAACACATTTGAATATTTTTGTTCCTTTATGAAACAGCAGGCAGAGCTGTTTGGCGCTGATTTGGCTTCGAACAATGCTGCGAGGGCACGTTCTGTGCCACGGGTCATGGAGGTGTCAGGATGTCCTTCTCCCAGTCTACAGATCCCAGTTTCGCTCTGGAGTTAAGAAAGAAATGAGAAAAAAAGTTTAAGTGTAATTTGAGGACATTTTTAACCCTGGTTTGTTCTGTATTCTATGTATTTAAAGTTCATTATAGCCATATATGGCGCCCGTTCCTAAGGGTGTCACTAAAGTGGGGGGAAAAAATGTGGGAAAGAACATTTAAAGCCTGTTTCCTTTGCAACAGCTGGCCGGAGGTGTGATCTTAGGAGTGGCCCTGTGGTTACGCCATGACAGTCAAACCAGCAACCTTCTCATACTTCAGTTTGAAGGCCAGCAGGCGCCCAGCACCTTTTACATCAGTAAGTAAAACTAAACCTCCAGAGAAATAAGTATGGCCTCTTGTGTGAAAATATTTGATCCAAATCTTCTTTCCTCTGAATCCCATTAAGAAAATATATTGAAAGCACTCAGAGCAAAAAAAAATATAAAAAGAAAGATTATGAAAACGATTTTTTTAGGCTAGAACAGATCTAACATTCTTCTCATAGATTCCTTGTTAAGTCTTTATTCTTTTTAAGCAGGAACATGTTAAACTTTACTGCTTGGAATTTCAACCAGTCAGTATCTTCATATCACGTTTATTTGCTCTGTAAAGACAAAGGGGATAAACTCAGCCCCCCCCTTTGTGTGTGAAATGATTTTTTGACTATTTGACTCAGAATCAGAAATACTGTAATAATCCCAGAGGGAAATTACTTTTGTTACACGCTCCAGTTACAGTTTTACATGATATA
>NW_015151634.1:56196-56969 GCF_000732505.1 Cyprinodon variegatus
AGTACAGATATTTGTGTAAAAATGTAAGGAGTAGAAGTAAAAAGTCGCCATAAAAATAAGTAGTAAAGTAAAGCAAAAATATCAGAAAAATCTACTTGAGTACAGTAACGAAGTATTTGTACTTCGTTACTTCCCATTTCTGGGTAGGAATGATTTCTTGTGGCGCTGACTGAAATCTGCATTGAATTAGTTGCATCTTTCTGAGCGACATGATCGCATGGAAAACTGATTATTATCCAGCAATTCACTTTAATACAAAATAACAAACTTTGCTGAATAAAATAAGTATCTTAAACATAAGCCTGTCCTGCTCAACTTCAAACTATAAAAATTTATACAAAACTGAAAATAAATAGTGTCCATTTTAGATGCAACAGCAAACTTGTGAAAACTTGTAAACATATTTTTCCGGCGGTGCATCAGCATTTAGATTCCTCCTTTAGTCCCTCATTCTGCTCTGTTGTCTCCCGCCATCTTCTCTGTGAGCAACAATTGGCTCGACCAATAGGATGAGGGGATTCTGGTTCGTTACATATACGCTGTCAGCTCATTGGTCACAACGCAGGACAGGGACGGGAACAAGTTACCGTAAGTTTTGTATCTAACGTGCCCTTGTTCTTCATTTTCCATTACTCCCACAGTAAAACGGGACAACCTGCGTTCCTTTTCCACTAAATACGGGACAACGTGCGTTCCTTTTCCACTAAATACGGGACAACGTGCGTTCCTTTTCCACTAAATACGGAACAACGTGCGTTCCTTTTCCACTAAAT
>NW_015151634.1:59174-67464 GCF_000732505.1 Cyprinodon variegatus
TTCCACTAAATACGGGACAACGTGCGTTCCTTTTCCACTAAATAGGGACAGGTGCTTCTATTTCTAAATACGGAACGATTCAGTTTTTTAAGGGACGGTTGGCAACCCTGCCTTTGACCCATGTCTTCCCATGTTCTCTAATCCTATCTGCCTACTTTCAAAAACAAATGCAGCGAGTTCCTATGAACAAAAAGTCGTCTGATGTTTCAGTAATGTCATGTCTTCTTTCTTCAAATATATTGTTCTGAATACATTTGGATTGCTTCATATTTGCATGTGAACCGTATCTATCCCCACAGCCTGCACTCTGGGTCCCTGAGCAAGACCCTAAACCCCACACTTCTCTCTGGGTGCTGCACAATGGCAGCCCACTGCTCCCCAAGGGTTGTATGCAGAGAGGGAATTTCTCCTGTGTGAGATTAAAGGTGCAGTTGGAGACGCATTTTTTACCGTGTGGCTTAAAGATCTCCCCAAAGCCGCTTAGCAAGCAGTGAAATAGAAAGTCTGGAAATGAAACAAAAAAAAATGTCCCCGCTACAGCGAGAAATCAATGAATGACCTCAACCAATCACAAAAGACGGTCAGTTGTACACGATGGGTTCCTGACGTAACGTGAGATTTTGATACCGTTACATACCTAGTATTTAGTCCCACTCAGAATCAGTGTTAAGTTAGAACTTTATGTGGTGCATATTTTACTCCAGCTGTTGTAATAATTCTAAAAGAGTCAATGAACTTTGAACTGCATATTTAACAATTTACTGTGGACCCCAGCTGGGATAAGCGTGACAGAAAATGGATGGATGGACATAAGACTGAGCCAGAAAGAGATTGATCACTGTAATAATGTTGAGTAAAAACAAAAACTAAATGCTGCTTATACTTTCTTTCTGCATGCAGTTCATAAAGTGAATTTTTAGAGATCTAATTGTAACCATAGATCTTCTCAAAATTTGGAAATTTAATTATTTTGTAAGTTTGTAAATTCCTTCTCTCTACGTACACAAAACTATGGAATAAGTAATGCATAACATGACCTATTGGCTAGAAGTTTAGTAAAACTTATTGTTCAGAACGTCATATTTCAGGGATGCTGCTCACAGGAAAAAATGTGTTACTTGTTTTAAAATAATGTGCTACTTTAAGGCCTTAGATGGCCTTAAAGTAGCAGATTATTTCTGTGAAATCTGTACAGAAATCTAATTAAAGGCGTTAACAGCGTGTTTTGCAACCAGCTGTTTAGCAGTGTGCAGCAGTGTGTCCAGGAGAGACGGCCCTGTGTTTCTCTACACCGGCGTCTTACACTGCAAAAAAATAAAATCTCAATAACTCCGATTTTTCTTATAATAAGTGCATTTTTTCTTAAATTACGGGGGTAAGTGAGAAACTTTGCCAACGGGAGAAGACAATTTACTTTTAAAATAAGAAAAAATAATTATATTGTCTTATTTCAAGCACATATTATCTTATTATCTTATTTTAAGAGTAAAAATACTAATTCCATTGGCAAATCATTTTATTTACCTACTTAAATTAAGAGTAGATACACTTGATTTAAGACATTTTTACTAATTTTCAGATCGTTTTTGCAGTGTATGAAAAGGATTTTAAGTAGCAGACGTATTTGGTAAAAAAATTAAAAGGTTGTAATTTTGAGTCACACTTTTTTAAAACCTCTATATGGTTTTATGCTGCTAGCTGAGCCGTGCTTCCTCCAATATATCAGGATTAGATGGTTGTTAACTATTGTTCAACTAAAAAATCTAATATTTTAAATATTAAATAACATGAATAATTTTTTAGGTGTTGTTTGGTGATTTTTGGTTGATCTCAATTTAATTATTTTTAGCAAACACAAAATATTTATTTATTTAACTGCTTACAGTTCTAGACTAAATGTATCAGGAAGCCAGGAGGGGGCCAGGAGGGGGCCAAGGCAAGGGATTTAAATACATTAAGAGATGCATGAAGTGAAATTTCAATTCAATTAGGTTTAATTTAAATTATTTGTTTTATTACTTCGATATACATTCATAATTTACTTTGTTGGCCAAGAGGGCCTTGGAATGCAGATGAAGCTATTCACTCACTGTTTTAATTAGTTTATTCTGATGCCTGCCCACTCTTAACCAGAGATGGGAAGTAACGAAGTACAAATACTTCGTTACTGTACTCAAGTAGATTTTTCTGATATTTTTACTTTACTTTACTACTTATTTTTATGGCGACTTTTCACTTCTACTCCTTACATTTTTACACAAATATCTGTACTTTCTACTCCTTACATTTTAAAAAATTGTCTCGTTACTTTAGTTTTGAATCATTTCAATGGAGTTACCGTTATTATTTTTCACGTCATCAATACCAAATTCAATCTAATTGGATGGGAATCTACGTTGCATTTGACGCACCACTACAAGATGAATCGACAGATTCGGCGGTATTCATTGGCGGCAAATCATTGCAGCTTGGTGGCGGTGGCGTTAGCATAGTAGCATGGACGACGAGATGATTGAAAATGAACACAACGGAGATCTAGTCCTATTGGCAGACATCCATTTAAAATGTAGGCAACGGCATGAAAAAAGTGGTTTCTACTTTTACTTTTATACTTTAAGTAAATTTACAAGCCTGTACTTTGTTACTTTTACTTGAGTAAAGAAATTTAATCAGTACTTCCACTTTTACCAGAGTATTTTTAACACAAGTATCTGTACTTTTACTCAAGTACGGAAAGTGAGTACTTTTGCCATCTCTGCTCTTAACAAACAAAAGCTGAAGTCAGTTCAGTGTTTTTTGCTTTGTTTTTTTATTAATTACAATCACAATTATTGTAATTATTTTTGGGTCCAGTCTGGGTGGGGGGAGGGTGTGGTTTTTTTCTGAATGTGTATAAAGTTTGAAAAACGGAAAGTCTTTTGTAACCATGAAGACCATCTATTGTTTCTACCTCTGACTTCTCAATAAAAAGATTTGAAAAAAAAAAATAATATATAGTATACATTCATAATTTAGGAATTTAATATTTTTTTACTTAAATTAATTCAGAATCACCATTTTCTGTAAAATCTGAATTAGAAAAAAAGAAAAACTGATAAATTCAGCTTTAAAAATTAGAGTAATTTGTTTTGAAAAAAAAAAAATAAAAAACATTTAACAGATGAAAACCGGGATCCTATTTCAATACCACTTCAGCTATCACCTTATTGTTTTTAAATAATTAGTAAAAAAGAATTTGTAAAGAAAAAACTGAAATAGATCCAAATCAGTAACCATGTCTGTTCCAGCGCAGATCAGCATTAGAATTTCTTTTAAGTATTATGTCTTCAGTACAGGGATCATAACAGGGGCACTGGCCCCCATTGGCCCCCGCTGGCCCCTATCTACCTCCCATGTGCTTACATGACATCCGAGGGTCATTTAGGTTTTGTTCCTTAGTGCACAGACTTCACTGATGCTATTTGAGCTTCCTGGACTGGTTTCCCATTGAGGCAGGGAAAGTCGAGGCGCATGAGTTACTGGAATGAAAGGAAGCCTTAGCGTCATCACTGCAAAATTATTTATGCTGTGATTACATAAAAAAGTTTATTTTAGTCAATGTGACCTCATTCTGCAGGAGGCTTTTCTGTTTCACTGATCTGAATAAAAATGTGCATCTTTTCAGCAGAGATTCCTCTTAGTCACCTATTTTGTCTTTAGTTTATATATTTAGTTTATTTAGAAGTGTTCAGGTTGACCCGACCTCTTATAGGGAACAGGACCTGCATAGTTCCACTTCTCAGCACTCTGTCTGTTATTCATGACCTCACCATGGGTAATAATGTCCTAATCATAAACTTTATATAAAGATGTTTACGTTTTGAGCCTCCTTGGATGCTGATCTGAAGCCAGCAGATGCCTCAGACAGATGTTGGGACAGATGTGGAGTCTAAAAGCAGAAGTAAAAAAAAGTACGGGTTTCTGTTGCTCACTTTTTCTGCCGATCTTATATCTTTAGTTGCAAATGCTTAAAAAAAGTCAGTAGTCCTATAGTTTTCATTGCCTTCGCTCTCTGAGGAGTTTCAGTAAATGACAAGATGTAAACATTTCAAAGGCCCATGATCTTGGCTTTGCTGCGGTGGTGAACTCCAGTAAAACCATTAATTTACATCTGCGCTCCTACAGAGCTGCCATACTCACCCCCCCGGTAAGTATACGGGGCAAAGACAAGCCCAAGCTTTTTATAGCAGAGAGGAGGCATGTTTTTAAAGGCATAGTGGCAATGAAGGCCCACCCAGTCAAGATCAAGGGACTATTCCGTTTTTTTAACCCTCCCTTCAGCATACGCCCTTCCATAATTTAAGTCATCTCATACATGTGCACATTATCCCTCAAATTAGTGTTTGAAGTGGGTGGGTTTTTTTTTTTTAGCTTATTGGCAGACCACAGTGGTATTTATGTAAGACTGGAAATACACAGACTCCCACCCCCGCTGGAGCTCTTGGAAACCTTACTGGTGGCAGTGGTCTGGTCTGGTTTGTGCAGCAGCAGAGTCTGACTGTTAGCAGTTTGGAGTTAAACTTGTGAGTTTGGCTACCTGTAAGGAAAAAAACCAAGAAAATAAAGCTAACACTGAGGTCTGCATCATGAATGAAGACTGGAAGCTAACAGCTTCACTAAACTGATTTAAACAAGATGAGGACAAAAAAAAACACCAAACAAAAACACAACAAACAACCTAAACAAACAGAAGTAATGAGCCAAACAAATTGCTATAATGTTTACTATGTTAACGATGTTTGTTATTATTTTATTATTATACCTTTATTTTTACAGGCAAGTCATTAAGAACAAGTTATTTTTACAATAGCGGCCTGACAAGTGGAGTAAAGACTAAGGAAAAGGGAAGTAGGGCTAAAATAAATACAATATATTAAATTACATTTGCCAACAACAAGTTGGGGCAGCACTGAGTTCGTCCACAAAGAAATTAATTGTCTGGATTATACTAATTATTTTGATGGTTTTTATATTTTTTAAATACCAACAAACCACCAGGAAAATAAGCTTAAATGAAACCAAAACCAGCGAGTCTATTTTTAAAATGTAAGGAGTAGAAAGTTATTAAAAAAATTATTACTCCAGTAAAGCATAGAGAGACATGATTTCTACTGAAGTGAGGGAACAAATGATCTGGACTTTGTTACCTGACGCCTCTGCTTACAGCGAAACCTAAAAAGCAACTGACTAAAGTAGCTCTGTTGGTTAATGAAGGTTTAATGAAGAGGATTCTTCATAATGTCTCCCAGTAAATCCAGCACTTTGATTTCCTTACAGAAATTCATCAGATGGGCCTACCAGGGTAAAACTAAATGTAAGGATTTATGAGCACAGGTCTTCTGTGAAGGTCTCTAAGATATGCTGAAGATCACTGCTGAATAAAGAGATTCATAAAGACTGAGGAACAGAACAGACAAGCTTTATAACACTACCTGTCGCAGAAAACTAATAGTGATTCTAGAGGCTGCAGTCGTCACAATGAACATCGTGGTGGCAGAAAATTGGTCAAGAGAGTTAAAAACATTAAAAAAGAGTTTTAAAAAAAAAAAAAAAACTGTTAAGAGTCATATTTGAACCCCAGTCGGCCTCAGCAGATGGGCCTGGTTCTGCTGGAGGTTTCTTCCTGTTCAAAGGGAGTTTTTCCTCTCCACTGTCGCTACAAGCATGCTTAGTGTGAGGGATTGCTGAAGAGTCAATGAGTCGATGCAATCAGCTGGTTTTCCTTAGATAGAAAACTTTGAATCAATCTGACTGGATGATCTGGTGAACTGAGATGAAATATAGAAATAAACTGAATAGAATTGAATTTAAACTTTTAAGATTTCTGTCTCAAAGAAAAAAATCTGGCAGCTGTGGGACTCCATATACTAATTGGCAAAATAAATAGTCTGATTAAGACTCTGATGTTTTTAAATATAATGTTACAAAAAGGGGAAAAGCTTGGAGGTCATTTTGTTCTCTAGACCTGAAGTAGAGCGTCGCCTTTAAACAGCTGGAAAGTCTTCTAGGAGAGGAAATCATTTTTAGGTTACTGCACTGCCCTGAATTAGACGGCGAAGGACTCACTGCTCACTTTGGATCTACCGCCTTACACCCATGATCAAAGAAGGGGTTCATTTCAGATTAAAACATATATTACTCTATCTCTTTATTCTACGTTTATTTAGGGTTTCCCGAAGGTGAAAAAATGACTTTTACCTTTTTTTTTTCTCCATAAATAAGACGAACAAGTGAAGCTTCTAGAGAATATACTGAGGAACACGACATAAATGGAGTTCTGGGGCGGTCTAAGGGTGCATGTCTCCTTTAAAGGCTCAATAGATACCGAACCTCAAAGGGTGTTGTCATAGTAATGAAGGGCATTGGAAATAATGGCTCCTCTGCTGCATTGCAGATTTACTGGCCCTGGTAACCTTCCCCTGGTACTGAATGCAAAAGAAAAGGGGGGGGGGGGTAAGGATGGGAACCGGCTGTGAGTGATAAATGAGGTGCAGCTTTAGGCGGCCGATCTCACCATTAGTTCATTTCAGCGAGCGCCTTCAGGCTTCACTAGAGGCTCACTGAGTTACTAACACTAAAGGCTTTTGAAACCTATTGGTTAACATTACATGGGTCGGTCGTTCTCGTACGTTTTGTTGTTTTCTGTTTCGGTAATATCATTTAATCAAGACTTTTTTAACATTATACATTAAAAATTCAATAATAAAACCACGTGTGATTCATGCTAAGATCGTATCAGTGTATTCCCAGAGCTGCTATATCGGTATCATATCAGAGGTTTTAGGACTAATGTACGGAGGCCGGGAGGTGCAAACCAACATTACAAGGTCTTTTACAAGTTCCAAAACAGATTATCATTTCAGAAAAAAAAAATTACATAAAAAAAAAAAAAAATTTTGTAAGTTCCAAAACAAATTATCATTTCAGAAAACAAATTTACATTAAAAAAAACTTTTACAAGTTCCAAAACAAATTATCATTTCAGAAAACAAAATTTACATAAAAAAAAAAAATTTATAAGTTCCAAAACAGATTATCATTTCAGAAAAAAAAAAAAATGACATTTAAAAAAAATACATTTACAAGTTCCAAAACAAATTATCATTTCAGAAAAAAAAAATTTACATAAAAAAAAAAAATGTATAAGTTCCAAAACAGATTATCATTTCAGAAAAAAAATGACATTTAAAAAAAAAACATTTACAAGTTCCAAAACAAATTATCATTTCAGAAAAAAAAAAATTTACATAAAAAAAAAAAATGTATAAGTTCCAAAACAAATTATCATTTCAGAAAACAAATTTACATAAAAAAAAAAACATTTACAAGTTCCAAAACAGATTATCATTTCAGAAAAAAAAAATTTACATTTAAAAAAAAAAAAGTATAAGTTCCAAAACAAATGATCATTTCGGAAAACAAATTTACATAAAAAAAAAAACATTTACAAGTTCCAAAACAAATTATCATTAATTATCACTTGTAAGTGTTTCGAATGTTTTTTATTTATTTTGTCAAAATGCTATTTGTTTAGGATTTTTTTTAAGTGTTTGGTTTATTTTTATTATTTTTTTTTTTTATGTAAATTTGTTTTCTGAAATGATATTTTGTTTTGGAACTTGCAAAAGTTTTTTTGATTTTGTAACGTTGGTTTGCACCTCCTGGCCACCGTACTAATGTCTTAAAGACACGGATCTCCAAACTTCCAGTTTATGTGAATGTTTTATATTTTCAACCTAATTGTTTTATTAAACCTTCAACTGTCTTCATGTTTGGAGTTTATTTTCACACAAAGCTTATTATGTTTACATAGGAAATATATGTTGGAGGCAGCGTAGCTCCAGGGAGGAACATATAATGTCTGTTAAAATAATGGGCTATTTATAGAATACTATAAATAATTAAATGAAGGCTATCTTTTCTTTTCAGACTGAACTATTTTTCTATTACTCAGTCAGATAAATAAAAATGTTTCATAAATCTTGTTTACTTTCCCTCTGGAAGCTTATTGGTGGCACATTGTTGCCTAACTACAGCAGGATGGACCTAGATCAGTCTTGTTTGCTGTGCTTCTAAACAGGGGCGGATTTAGGAAATTTGAGGCCTTAGGTAAAGACAGACAGAGGGCCCTCTTGTTTTCCTCTCTATGTTTTGTACTCAGCTGACTTTTCATGCTGTCTCTAAAGGAATGAAAGTGCTTTTTCCAAGCACTAAGCTCACTTAGCTGATTGCTCCTTCCTGTGTTTCCAAA
>NW_015151634.1:68114-70048 GCF_000732505.1 Cyprinodon variegatus
GTTTTATGGGGCCCCCAGGAACTTGGGGCCCTAGGCACCTGACTAGTATTGCCTACTGGTAAATCTGCCCCATGCTTCTACAGGTTTTCTCATTTTGCAGACATTTTTTGTCTTCTACAGATACAGCAGTTGATTGTATGTTTTTTTTTTCTGTTCCCCTGTCCACTTGTCATGTTTGGCATTGCTAATTTTATGTCTGTAATAAAAATAAATCTCAAATAAATAATAAAGCAGTGTAGGACGATCAAGGGAGGTTTTTCATCCTGACAGGCTTCCCTCGGCAAAGCTAAAGTGTTTGGCAGAGATTTGCACTCAGATTCCAATTCTGTTGCCATAATGCTGAACATGACAGGGAAAAAAACCAAAAACGAGTGTAAATGCTTTAATATCTGTATATGTGTCTTTATGGGAATGCTTTGTTACCTTGTGGGGACGATTTTCCAGGAATATGGTAGATTTTGGAGACGTTGTGGGAACAGCGTCTGGGTTAGGCCGTAGAAGTGAGTAGGAAATGAATGGAAGTCAATAGGGATGTCCCCACAAGGATAGTGTGATACAGCTTATGTGTTTGTTCACATGTTGTGTTTCCATGCTCTGGGTCAGAGGTCAGTGCAGACGGGGGTTTGTGGAGAGGTCCAAGGTGTCATGGAGGCATTTCCTTGCCAAAGTGGCAGCTTCCGTCCCGCTCGCTCAGGAAGTGCGGGATATTTGTCTTAAGGATACCAATAACATCGTGTCATTCAACAGGAAAGACATCCAGGAAGTCCAAACTGAATTTAGATCATGTAACTGTGCTGCATGGTTTCTTTCCCTCTTTGCATTGATGCCCCCTAGTGGTGATAAAACCAATGATAATGAACCTGTAATGTTTGGATCTTTCCAATATAAAGGTGTCTACATACTGATTGCCGTCGGTGCTGTCATGATGCTTGTGGGCTTCCTCGGATGTTACGGTGCCATTCAGGAATCTCAGTGTCTGCTAGGAACGGTCAGTATTTCAGCTCTATGTTCATTCAGACTACTTGTTTATATGAAGAACAACAAAATAAGATCGAATAAATAAGTCTTATATCTGCTCTGTAGTTTTTCTTCTTTCTGGTGATCCTTTTTGCCAGCGAGGTGGCTGCAGCCATCTGGGGCTTCATGAATAAAGACACAGTATGTAGAAAATCAACATGTTGACAGTCTATATGTCTATCGTTAATTATTATCCTGATGTTTGTTTTCTATTTATTCACAGATGTCTAAAGAGCTGATAAATTTCTATGACGCCGCGTACATCAAGGCTGTGGATGTCTCTGGGTCGCCGAGTAAAGACGCAGCCGTCAGCGTGCTGGGTGCTTTCCACACCACGGTGTGTTTTAAGGCGGGATTTGGCTGGGTCTGCTTATCATGAGTGGGAAAAAAAAAAGGATAAAGAAATTTGAATTTTAATAAGTGTTTACTCTTGGTTTTGCCTTAAGCTCAACTGCTGTGGGAAAGGTGATGACACTACTCTCTTCCAGCAAGTCAGAAACACCTTGTGTCCTGCACAAATTCTTTCTTCCCCGATACCAAAGGTACCAACAAATGTATTTCCTAATCCCCTTAAAAGAGTTTACATTATGTTTACAACTTTTCATGTTTAGTTGCATGCTCTACTGGTTTTAAGCTCATGAGGTTAGAAAATATGTAAACAAACTAGGGTGATAAAAAGCAAGGAGCAGCTGGGAGCTGCAGAAGAGAGGCTAAAATTCAATTAGGAAAAGTGAAGAATCAGTGGCACCTCCAGAAATGTTTCATAGGGGGGGGGCAGATGGGGCCAATAAATATATTTGGGTGGCCACTGAAACTAAAAGCCATAATTTCAGGGTTTGAATCTACTATTGTGCTAAACCTGCCTGTAGAAATCATTTTTTAATTACGTCACTGGCTCTGCAGAATGGGATGAAATG
>NW_015151634.1:71673-73812 GCF_000732505.1 Cyprinodon variegatus
ATCCGCTCCATGAACCCAACATATCTTTTTTAATCTGACTCCACCCTGTCACTGAATTACAGGGTCTGACCAGGAGATGGCGCTTCTCTTTAGATCTAAATCATGACAGTAAGAGTATTTTAGTACAAAGATTGGTGTTTAAAAAGCAATTTTAGGCCAGATGGGGCCACTAAATATCTTTGGGTGGCCACTGAAAGTAAAAGCAATAATTTCAGGTTTTGAATCTACTATAGTGGTAAACCTGCCTGTAGAATTCATAAAGGCTTTTTTATTTTTATTTTTTATTTCGCACAGACAGTAAAAACAATCAAGAAGGAAAAAAATTTTGAATGAAACAAACTTAAGAATAAAAATATAAAAGAAATTATTTTGCCCATGTGACATGCAAATTTTTATATTTTCTGTTCCAAAAGGAGCAGGTAGAAGATACATCTTATAATGTCCCGCCCCTTTCCTACTTGTCAATTTATCATCAATTAACTGTCAAAACATTAAAAAACCAAAAAAAACACTTGTTTCCATTCCAAGTGATGTTTAGCCATGTACAATTATTTTAAGTACTATTTATGTCATCAACTACATTATAGACTATTAAACAGTCATCTTATATAGCGTATTTTGAAATGAGCTCGGTTTTAATCAGTTTTTAAAAATTGGTTTGCATTTATAATTTTTTTAAACTCGTCCTTCAATCCATTCCAGACATTTACTCCACACACAGATAAACAAAAAATAAATAAATAAATAAATAAAATAAAATAAAAAATGATAATAATAATAATAAAAATAAATAAATAAATAAAAACAATAAATAAATAAAAATAATAATAAAAAAAATAGAAAAATAATAAAAAAATAAAATAAAATAAAATAAAAAAATAAATAAATAAAACAAATAAAAAAAAATAAATAAAAACTAATTAAAAAAATAAATAAATAAATAAAAATAAAAAAAACTCTTCCTGGTTGTTCTAAAGTGTTGTTTTTTAAAGTATCCTTCACCTCTTACATCATACCCCCCCTCTCTGTCACCAAACATTTCCTGTATGTTGTGTGGAAGTTTTTGATTTCGGACCTTAAACATAAACTGTAAAGTTCTAAATATTACCAGGTCCCAGAATTTCAGTATATTTGATTTGATAAATAACTGGTTAGTGTGTTCCCAGTATCCCACTTTATGACGTATTCGGATTGATTTCTTTTGTAAAAAGTATAATGGCTGTAAATTTGTTTTGTATGTATTCCCCCAAACTTCCACACAGTATGTTAAATGTGGTACAGTGAGTGTGTTGTACAGAATAAACAAAGATTTGTAATCCAGGACGAAACTAATTCTTCTTATAACAGCAACATTTTTGGCTATTTTAGATTAAATAGGCTGATCTGAGGTTTCCAGCTAAACTTATCGTCTAATATGACACCCAAGAATTTTATTTAATGTACTTGTTCTAAATCAACACTTTCAATTGATATTTTAATTGGATTATTTTCCTGCTTCTTGGTTTATTGTGTAATTTTTAATGTTACGTCGCTGACTGTGCAGAATGGGACAAAACTTTAATTCAATTCAGTTTATTTCTATAGCGCCAATTCACAACACGTCATCTCAGGTCACTTTAGCGTTCACCAGATCATCCAGCCAAGGGCCCATCAAGGAAAGTGGGGAGATTTTTAATGGCTAATATTGTATATTGGCATTAAAAACAGCCATATTTTCATTTTAAAAAATCCACTCTCTGTTTATGACAATAGAAAGCCACAAACTGGCCCCCGAAGGTTTATAGTGAGTCAGAAACGAACCCTTTGAAACAACAATGATGGAATTTATTTATGTTTTATGCTTTCAAACCTTTGTGGTGGGAAACATGATGAAATCTGCCATTTAAACATAGCGGGTTAATATATGCAGCCTCCTTAGTATTGCTAATAGTTACACATTAAAATACAGAAGACTAGAGATGTACATCAGTTGATGCAACTGGAACCTGAGCTGCAACTTGCATTTAACAACTGAGCAACTTTTAGAGCCCAGAGAATGAGGGACTGATCCGATATTAATAGAAAATAACCAGATGTTTGATTATCTGAAACATTCTGGGCTTAATTGGATTTAGTTGGTTTTAATACATTCTATTCAGT
>NW_015151634.1:78437-79343 GCF_000732505.1 Cyprinodon variegatus
TTGATTCAAAGTTTTCTATCTAAGGAAAACCAGCTGATTGCATCGACTCATTGACTCTTCAGCAATCCCTCACACTAAGCATGCTTCAGGGGCGTAGCCAGAAAATCTACACATGGGTGGCCAGGCAATAACCAATGTACACTGAGGGTCACGCTACGCTGTTCCAACAGGAAAATTAATAAGCACAACATCCATATTTTCTAAATAAAGACAAAATATCCTTAACTACAGCCTTTGCTAAAAGTAGACACATATATTTAAACATCTTCCTGGATAAAAGGTATAGTGGATACAATTTATACAGGTTCTGGGGCGAACATCTTTTCCTTTGTAATTCGTTTCTTTTTTCAATAATCATTCTTCAAAAAATATATATATTTACAAGTACTAATATCTACATAAATTGGTTATTTTTAAATACTGTTTTTATTAAAATAGTTATTTATGATTTCACTGAATAGTCTTATATGACTTGCAGAGACAAATCACTTTCTCTCTACCCCATTTAAAAAAAAATCAAATTTGGAAAAGCTCATGAATTCTGTATTTATCATGTTGGATTTAATGTTGGATTTGCATAATTAACCAAAAATGTTTTTGTTGACAAGTAAATATTAATATATTAAAAAATTAAATGTTTTCATATTCTACTTGAGGGTATTACTGTTGCCACCATCTGTATTAGAGGGAAATAAATGGTAGGGGTGACCAATGATTGGCTAAGGCCCCCCATCTAGCTCCGCCCCTGGCATGCTTGTGGTGACAGTGGAGAGGAAAACAGTGTCCTGTGTGGCAATAATAATAATTAATTAATAATTGTCTTGATGCTAAAAAAGAGCCCAACAGATTTTACTTTCACCAGTGGAGCCGTACGGCTGTCGCCATAGTGATCCGCTGGATTTATGC
>NW_015151634.1:80245-82305 GCF_000732505.1 Cyprinodon variegatus
TATTGCTGCAGTGTGTTATTTAATCTGCCATGTTTCTCTGACATCACAAAGGTTTTTAGTTAACAGCTTCGTGTCTCCTCTTCTAACCTATCGGGAAAAAAATTCTCTCTCTCACTTCTGTTAACGTGTAAATCTATTAAAGACGAAAGTATTACATGTTCTAAGAACTCTAATAAATTATATCAAACTGGCTGCTGCATGAAAGGGTTGCCTTTTGTTTCTGTTTTCATTTATTCCTTTTTTCAGAAGCAGTTCAACTTAATTTATAAAAAAAATAATGCAACCGATTTAGGCATTTAATTTAACTTTATTTAACTGAACTTAAATTGAAGTGCTGCAGTTCTGCATGGGGTCTTAATAAGAGAAGAAAACAAAATACACTGGAAAAATGATCTGTGTATTTACCATTAATTTTAGTAGCTAAATTCTGGGATATTTTGCCAATAGAAGGAATATTTTCACTCTTAAAATAATTAGATAATATGCACTTGAAATAAGACAATGAAATTCTTTTTTGTCTTTATTTTAGGTGAAAGTTGTCTTGTTCTATTGGCAAAATGTCTCTTTTACCTCTTCAATCTAAAAACAAATGCACTTATTTTAAGGAAAAATGACTAGATTTTGATTTTTTCCAACATAAACTGTTCGTCCATTTCAATTTGCATGTTTTCTAAGCCGTGAAAATGGCTTAGAAAACATGTTGGGCAACTGTTTAAAGCAACTCAACGATATTTCTGACATTTTAAATTGATAGGAAGAAATCTAGTAATTTTTCCTTAAAATAAGTGCATTTGTTCTTGGATTGAGGAGGTAAAGAGAGACATTTTGTCAATGGAACAAGAAAACTTTCACCTAAAATAAAAGCAAAACAGAATTTCATTGTCTTATTTCAAGTGCATATTATCTAATTATCTTATTTTAAGAGTAAAAATACTCATTCTATTGGCAAAATATCCCAGAATTTAGGTACTAAGATTATTAGATAATATGCGCTTAAAACAAGACAATGAAATTGTGTTTTATTTTTTAATTTTAGGTGAAAGTTGTCTTGTTCCATTGACAAAATGTCTCTTTTACCTCCTTAATTTTAAGGAAAAATCACTTATCTAGATTTTGATTTTTTTCCACCATAAACTGTATAAAGCAACTCAACAATTTTTCTGACATTTTAAATTGATAGGAAGCGAAATGTCTTCAAACTTGGAAACAAAGTCCAGTGGATTATTTTTTAACATATAATCCACTGGACTTTGTTTACAAGTTTGAAGACATTTCGCTTCCTATCAATTTAAAATGTCAGAAATATCGTTGAGTTGCTTTATACAGTTTCCCAACATGTTTTCTAAGCCATTTTCACGGCTTAGAAAACATGCAGATTGAAATGGACGAACAGTTTATGTTGGAAAAAAATCTAAATCTAGTCATTTTTTCTTAAAATAAATGCATTTGTTCTTGGATTGAGGAGGTAAAAGAGACATTTTGTCAATGGAACAAGACAACTTTCACCTAAAATAAAAAAAAAAAAACACAATTTCATTGTCTTATTTTAAGTGCATATTATCTAATTATCTTATTTTAAGAGTAAAAATACTCGTTCTATTGGCAAAATATCCCATTTACCTACTAAAATTAAGGGTAAATACACAGATCGTTTTTCCAGTGTATTTTGTTTTCTTCTCTTATTAAGACCCCATGCAGAACTGCAGCACTCCAATTTAAGTTCAGTTAAATAAAGTTCTAGAAGAAACACACACAAAGCTGATTAGATTGATACATTTGGACTTAAACTTTTTTTAAAATAGGACATGAAAAAATGAAAGGCCTGTCAAATTTTTCCAATCTGCTGGAAGGAAAGGAAATCATTAAAAAATTTAAATCTGCCAAGGATATGAATGGTTTTGGGCTTAAATAGGAATTACACATTGAAGGTGGAAAATCTTTTTTTTAAACATGAAGATATTTCAGTATTTCACATTAAACCTTTCAGTTTCAATGTGTGCACTTTCACTGGCTGGACATTTATTTTAATCAAACCTGATGCTCATAAGAGATCACAACTT
>NW_015151634.1:83010-84104 GCF_000732505.1 Cyprinodon variegatus
AGTATTTTTACTCTTAGAATTAAATATTTAGATAAAATGCGCTTGAAATAAGACAATATAATTGCGTTTTCTTATTTTAAATGTAAATTGTCTTGTTCCATTGGCAAAATGTCTCTTTAACCTTCTCAATTCAAGAACAAATGCACCTATTTTAAGAAAAAAATTACTTATTTAGATTTAGAATTTTTCCAGTGTGCCCACAGCCAAAACAATTAGAGATGAAGTCTTGAAATTGATGTAAGAAAATGAAAACATTTGACCTATAGTCCTGCAGTGCTGCACTTGCTGCATTTCACCACAAGGGGGTGCAGTTAAACGATCATCTGCTGGCATTGCATGGTTTCCTCCCTTCAGCACCTCATCTGCATAAAAAGAAAAAACTAAACAGACTCGTTTTGCTGTCACAGTTACAGCAGCCACACCCAGCACATGTTTGTTCTGCCAACAGCTTCATTTTCTCACCAAAGGAAGCAGCTTTGATCCCAGCTGGAGAAAAAAAACACCCAATCTCTATAATTTAGAATCTGATAAAAATCTCTACTTTCCTTTAAGATCATCACTAAATAGACTGTTTGTAGTTTAATTAATAAATCTTATAACATTTCCCACCATGTCTGCTTTTGCTCGACTGTTTCCTGAACTTTAGCTCCAGATCAAAGGTGTTTTAAAGCACAGGGATATTTAGACAACAGTGATTATGATCAGCAGCATGAGGGTCACTTTCCCTGTCTGTGGATGATAATGCTCCACTGTGGGACCTTTAAGCCACTCTTGTCACTCAGCACCGATGATTCATGAAACGAACTTCCTATTGTGTGAAGAGGAGCAGCAGCCTGGAACAGGGTTGCAAGTTTGAAGTTGTGAAATCCTCCGTTTTGGGCGGATCGATTCCACCCAAATGATTATGTTTGGGTGGAATCAGTAGTAATAATTACTCACATGGGCTGAACTGTGTTATTAGTGGAGATATTAGACCCATTATGTCTAAAGTTTGGCTTTTATATCTTAAAATTACAACCCAGATTTTTTTACTTTGAACATAGATCTTGATATTTTAGAGATTCTGATAACTTTGACTTTACTTCTCACTGTAT
>NW_015151634.1:85337-87022 GCF_000732505.1 Cyprinodon variegatus
TGACTCTTCAGCAATCCCTCACACTAAGCATCTTAGAAGTTTTGTGGTGGTTAGTTTTTTCCTTTTTGTAGGACAGGATTTTTAGTTAAAAATTTTAAAGAAAAATGTCACTCCTCTGAACTGCTTTTTGTTACCATTCTTCTAGTTTTTATTTTCCATATCTGTTAAGCCAACCCAAAGGTTTTTACGGCCTTTCACTCAGAAGTTGATTATTTTCTTATCTTTTAATCGATCCTGACTGAATAAATTTTAAAAGAAGAGCCGCCTGTGTCCTTATTCTCAGTTTTCTATTGTTTTCTATTTCAGGAAATAGAAAACAGTCACTCCTACATAATTGAAAAGAAAAATCTGATCCAGCTGTGGAAAGACTAACTTTCTAAAGTTATTGTAGAACAACGATTAAGATACTTTCTGAATGGGAAATTCTACGCTTTAAAAAAAGATGGGAACGGACCCCAGAATACTTCAAAATTCAAAGACCAGTAATGTGAATCCAAATGATGTATGTGTTCAAGTTTATGTAGAAATTGCTTCTTTAATGTTTGCTGTAATTTGTGAACACGTTTTATTCTCTGTATCAGTGCTGTAAATGTTTTGTCCTGCTGTTGTTTCTTTTTCTTCTTTCTGTTCCTTTCTTTCTTTGTATAAATGTTCAAAATACCTAATAAACATTATATATATATTAAAAAATGTGGGCGGAGCAGGGGCGGTTCTAGGATCAGAGGTTTAGGGGTGCTGAGCAGCGAGGGAGCAGTCTGGACAGGTAAGATACATTTTCAACACTTTTGTGTTTTTATCTTTTTGGACGAGCTGTACCAGAACTTACCTGGCTTTTCCTCACCTTAAACCCTTTCCTTCCCCTTGTACTCCCTCCCTCTTTGCACTGCAAAAATGATCTAAAAATGAGTAAAAATGTCTTAAATTAAGTGTATTTTGCCTTAATTTGAGCAGGTAAATAAGATAATCTGCCAATGGAATGAGCATTTTTACTCTTAAAATAAGTGTAAAATTAGATAATTAGATATTATGCACTTGAAATAAGAGACTGCAGTTGTTTTTTTCTTATTTTAAATGTAAATTGCCGTATTCCGTGGGAAAGAGTCCCACTTACCTGGTTAATTCAGGAAAAAAATGAGCTTATTTTAAGAAAAATTGACTCACTTAGATGTCATTTTTTTTGCAGTGTGGGGTTGCGATCCTAAAATGGATTGTATTTATTATGTATTGCAGTGGGAAAATGATTAAGATATAAGTAAACATTTCTTAAATTAAGTGTATTTATCCTTAATTTGAGCAGGTAAATGAGATAGTTTGCCAATGGAATGAGTATTTTTACTCTTAAACTAATATAATTAGATAAGATGCACTTGAAATAAGACAATGCAATTGTGTTTTCTTATTTTAAGTGTAAATTGTCTTGTTCCATCGGCAAAATGTCACTTTTACCTCCTCAATCTAAGAACAAATACACATTTTTTTTTTTAATGACTTATCTAGATTTCGATTTTTTCCAGTGTGTGCTTGAAAGTTTAGATTCACTCCGAATAAAGAAAATGATAAATTCAAAACAACAAAAACCTGAAAAAAAATAAGATTTGATAGATTGAAATGCTGATTTTGAAAATAATGATTTTATTTTTTAAAAACAGTCCCATAAAGAGAGAAGGTTTTCTGCTCTGAATGCA
>NW_015151634.1:87634-89828 GCF_000732505.1 Cyprinodon variegatus
GAGGATTTTGTTATCTGATAATTCTCAATAAAATTTGGTATTAACTTCCTATGGAGGGTAAAAGATTTGCCCTGCAGGCGCTGCAAATCTAAAACAGTCATTTTTTCTTAAAATAACTGCATTCTTTCTTGAAATGGGGAGGAAAGTGAGAAACTCTGCCAATAGAACAAGATGATTTAGATTGAAAATAAGAAAAAAAAAAAAACAATTGCATTGTCTTATTTCAAGTGAATATTTTCAAATTATCTTATTTTAAGAGTAAAAATATTCATTCCATTGACAAACTGTTTTATTTACCTATTCTAATTAAGGATAAATACAATTAATTTAAGAATTTTTTTCTTATTTCTAGATGGTTTATTTTCCAGTGTGTAGTTAAATCTGGCCATAAATACAGCTGTTCTGCAAAGGCCTCTGGAAATAAAAAAAATTGGAAAAACTACAAACCTAAAAAGACTTGGCTGATCAGATGAACCGATGGGCAAAAAGGGGAAGAATCAGTGAAGCCAATTTGTTTAACTCTGGAGATGTTGCAGAGATCCACAGCTCAGCTGATGACATCTGTTTACAGACTAACTATTAGTCATTCGCTTCACCAGTGTTGGTTTAACAGAGGAGTGGCCTGGTTGAAGGAAAGATATGAGATATTAGCAGTTTTTCAGGTTCAATCAATTGGAAACAGCAAAAAAAAAAAAAAAATTAATTAAATTTAAAAAAAAAAGGTCCTCTGCCTAGATTAGAACATCTTTTTGGCTCATAGCTGCAAAATGATGGCAGGGGATGGACCCTGAATGCACCTTCCCATCTCATAATAAAACACTGTATGCCATCATGATGATTATTTTCAACCAATATTGGGATTTTATTGTGATTTTCCTTTGCACTAAACACAAGTATGTGGATTTTTTTACTCCAGGGTTTCAGTTTTTCTGTGACCTTGAACGCCTGCTTGTCCAGAATCCAGAGTTGCAGGATGTTATGGGAACATTTGCATGAAAAGTTCTTACTTCTAGAATAAAGCATAGATCTACACTGCAAAAACCATCTAGAAATAAGTATAAATATGTTAAATTAAGCACATGTACCCTTAAGAAAAAAGATAATTAGATAATATGCACTTGAAATAAGACAATGCAATTATCTTTTTTATTTTAAGAGTAAATCATCTTGTTCCATTGGAAAAGTGTCTCCTTACCTCCTCAATTAAGAAAAAAAAAATAGATTTGAAATGTTTGCAGTGTAAGTGCTAGCTGCAACTCTCTCACTGCAAAAATGATCTAGAATGAAGTAAACATTTCTTAAATTAAGTGTATTTACCCTTAATTCGAGTGGATAAATATGATGATTTGCCAATGAAATTAGTATCTTTACTCTTAAAATAAGAAAATTAGATAATATGAACTTGAAATATAAGACAATGAAATTGTTTTTTCTTATTTTAACTGTAAATTGTCTTGTTCCATTGGCAAAGTGTCTCACTTTCGTACTGAATTGGAGATAAAATGCACTTATTTTAAGTAAAAATTGCTTAATTAGATTTCCATTTTTTGCAGTGTTTCCCTTCTGTGTGACAGCATTTAATCGTTTTACCATCTAAGGGAGAAATTGGTGTCTTAGTCTTGATAAATGTGCTTAAAATTGAGTCCCTTTGCAATTTGAAAATTGCATTTTTCTAAATTGCGTTTCGATTGCAACTGCAATTAATTGCCCGGCCCTAATATGAGCAATAATCTTAACAATAATCTTAACTAAAATGTAGTTAGATGAAGGTTAATGCAGAGCAGCTGAAACGTAGAGGCTGATTAGTCTGGAAAGAGGGTTTAAAACGAACAAATATACAGTTTAGAAATAATCCCTAAACTCTACACTGCAAAAAATGTAAATCTAAATGACTCATTTTTTCTTAAAATAAGTGCATTTGTTCTTGAATTGAGAATGTGAGACTCTTTGCCAATAAAACAAGATGATTTACATTTAAAATAAGAGAAAACTATTTTATTGTCTTATTTCAAGTGCATTTTATCAGATTATCTTACTTTATTTTACACTTAATTTAAGACATTTTGACTTTTCTTTAGATCGTTTTTGCAGTCCACACTTTGCTACAGTAGGTCTGTCCTGCTTTTTAAAATATCCGACTTTAAAGAAAACAATAAAAAAAAAGACTGGAGTCCATCAAATACATTTTAGTTAT
>NW_015151634.1:91536-97745 GCF_000732505.1 Cyprinodon variegatus
TTTGAAAATTGCATTTTTTTAAATTGCGTTTCGATTGCAACTGCAATTAATTGCCCGGCCCTAATATGAGCAATAATCTTAACTAAAATGTAGTTAGATGAAGGTTAATGCAGAGCAGCTGAAACGTAGAGGCTGATTAGTCTGGAAAGAGGGTTTAAAACGAACAAATATACAGTTTAGAAATAATCCCTAAACTCTACACTGCAAAAAATGTAAATCTAAATGACTCATTTTTTCTTAAAATAAGTGCATTTGTTCTTGAATTGAGAATGTGAGACTCTTTGCCAATAAAACAAGATGATTTACATTTAAAATAAGAGAAAACTATTTTATTGTCTTATTTCAAGTGCATTTTATCAGATTATCTTACTTTATTTTACACTTAATTTAAGACATTTTGACTTTTCTTTAGATCGTTTTTGCAGTCCACACTTTGCTACAGTAGGTCTGTCCTGCTTTTTAAAATATCCGACTTTAAAGAAAACAATAAAAAAAAAAAAAAGACTGGAGTCCATCAAATACATTTTAGTTATTTATTCAAATGAAGTTTATTCTGGTCCAAAAGCAGTGAATAAAATCCCAATAGGCAGCTTACTCTAACCTCTGTGCTCTACAGTTACTGTATTATGCTTCTAATCTTTTCACATGACGAATCGTTCATGCTCAGTCTTGAAATACAGTAGGTCTGATCAGACCAAGTGGTCTGAGTAACGACTCCAGGCTGGAAGTACAAGTACCTGCATGCCAGAGGTGGGAAGAGCACCCAAAAACTGCACTCTACTAAGAATAGCTCTACTTTCAACTGTTGGCTTTACACAAGAAATTACTCAAGTAAAATCTAAGAAAAGTATTTGGTAAAGAACAAAAAAAAAAACTACTCACATTCTTAGTAATTCTTTAATCATAATAATTGATTTTATGCACTGAAAAAAAATCTAAATCTAGATAAGTCATTATTTCTTAAAATAGGAGCATTTGTTCTTGAATTAAGAAGCTAAAAGAGAATTTTGCCAATGGATCGAGAGAATGTAGATTTAAAATAAGAAAACACAATTGCATTGTCTTTTTTCAAGTGCATGTTATCTAATTATCTTATTTTAAAAGTAAAAATACTCATTCCATTGGCAAACTATCTCATTTACCTGCTCAAATTAAGGGGAAATACACTTAATTTAAGAAATTTTAACTTATTTCTAGATCGTTTTTCCAGTGTGATTAGAAAGCCTGCAAGCAGGAAAGTGTTTTGTACAAGTTTTGTTATTTTAAGATAAAAATAGATGAAAAAATACTTCTAAATAAATACCATGCTTAAAAATAAAGTTCTGCTCAGGAATCACTTTTCCGAATCTATTAATATCAGAATAAAAACAATCCTTACAGTAAAAACCGCCACTTACACTGGAAAAACGATCTAGAAATAAGTAAAACTTCCTTAAATGAAGTGTGTTCACCCTTAATCTGAGTTGGTTAATGGATTGTTTGCTCTTAAAATAAGATAATTAGATAATATAATATCCTCTGAGGAGGAAAGACAATAACTTCGCTAATCACTTTGCAATTTACATTTAAAATAAGAGAAAAATAACTGCAGTTTCTTCTTTCAACTGCATGATAACTACACAACAAAAAATGCCTTCTAAAAAATAAGAAAAAAAAATAAAGTGTTTTAAGTGAATAATTGCTTATTTTGAGCAAAATAATCTGCTAGTGCAGCAAGCAAATGAGACAAGAACATAATATCCGAGTAGCAAGCATCCAAAAAAAACTTAAATCAGGTATAAAAATCTACTTTTTCTTTTACTCATTAAGATTTTTTGTCTTATTTTAAGCAATTTATTCTCATTTATTAGTCATTATTGCTTAGAATGAAATGTCCTCTAACAATTATCGCTCAAAACAAGCATACAGCAGGCTTTAAAACAAGGCAAATGTGCTTGATACCAGTTCATTTAAAGGCTTAAAACTAGTCTGTTTTTCTTAGAATTAATTTCATTATCTAGGTGTGGTGAATGTATGGGAAAAAGTACACTTGACAAAAACTTCTAAACGTTTTTTTGTTAATATTTTAGCAGAAATGTCACAGAATTAAGCGAAAAAAAAAAAAAAGCTGAGGGCTGCAGAGGCCAAACAATGAAGAGATGGTGATGTAGCAGAATCGCTACCCATTCTATTCATTCTAGCTCATCTGAATCGTTCATCTGGAGAGCGAGATCATCTGTGGTAGCAGCACTAGACATCTTCCAGGCATGAGAGGAAAGCTAGCAGCAGTTCAGCGGACAGGAAGAATGAACGGTAGCCGGCGCACGCGGATGACGTCATACACGCGCCGCTTCGTTTTCAAAAGATAAAAATATGAAAAATCTAACGGTGGATGTCTGGGGGACAGTGATTGGCCTCCATGTTCTGAATGCTGGCGTACCATAAAGAATAAATGATGAACAGTTTAATTTGTGCCTTCAAGTCGTTGCCCATAGGAAGACGTTACTGGATATAACCTAACGGAATATCTTCAGAACGGCTCCAAATGACACAAAACTCATAGAACATGATGTAATAATGTAAAATTAAGGGCCAAATGTAAAAAAAAAATCAGCGTTCCCCTTTAAGGCAGAGCTTCTATTATAATAAGCATATCTATGATGTATTGTAGTTTACTTTGTTCTGCAAACAGTGAATGGTTCACTGGTGAGGTTCAGAATCTCAAAGCTAAATCATCTCAATAACACTGGAAAAAATCCAAATCTAGATGAGTAATTATTTCTTAAATTAAGTGCATTTGTTCCTTGATAGAGGAGGTGAAAGTGACATTTTGCCAATGGAACAAGACAATTTACACTTAATATTAGAGAACACAATTGCATTGTCTTATTTAAAGTTCAAATTATCTAATTATCTTATTTTAAGAGAAAAAAAAACTCATTTCATTGGCAAACTACCTCATTTACCTACTCAAATTAAGGGTAAATACACTTAATTTAAGGAACTTTTTACTTATTTCTAGATTGTTTTTCCAGTGAACCCAATCAATTTAAATGCAATCAGATTTGATTAGCTGGAATATCTTTATGAGATGAGGTCATTTCTTAAAACAGGTTAATACTGATTATCTTATTGTCCTGAAACAAGTAAAAATGACCTCACAGTCTAAATGTTAACGTGACTCAGTCTGCAATGTGTGCTATTTTCAGAAAACAGCTGCTCAGAATTAGTTGTATTATCTAATTAGGATGAAAAAAGTTAATTTTCTTAAAACAAATCAAATAATCTTAACAATATTCAGTCTTACCAAGAAAATACATTGAAAAACAAATGTAATAAGACCAAAATGCTGAATTCAAGTTTATTACACTTGTATAGATTTTCCTTTTTTTGCAGTGTAATTATCTAATCCTAATGTTAAAAATGCTCCTTTTATTGGCATATAATCTTATTTTCCTATTCAAATTAAGGGTAAATACACTTATTTTAAGACATTTTTGCTCATTTTCAGAACATTTTCGCAGAGTAGTGTAATGAAATTTGAAGAAATGTGAAAGGAAGCAAGTGGAAAACCCTAAATACTTTTGGTTTACAGCTGAAAAGTTTTTATCCAGCTGAGTGAACAGTTTTTAATCAAACTCTGGACGCTGCAAACGTTCCTGATTCCTGACGCAACAAGCAGAAGCTTTTCTGTCATTACTGTCCTGGATATTCACGCTGACACGCAGACACACACCTGGTCTGAGTCACATTCGTTTTTAACCGACGCTCACACGTTGAAAATCAGTGAAACTTCTGCTCAGATTTTTTCCAGCCGCCCAGAATGAATCACCAGCAGCAAAATGAAGCAAAAACCCACTTCCATTAAAAAGGCTGATAAGTCTTATTCTAAGGAGAATTATAAGTCATAATGATAAAGATGAATCTTATTGAAAACTTTGCAAAACAACTCAGGTAAAAGAAAAAATATCTTTCAGTTTTTTTTCTCAACTTCTTCACCGTTTGTGGTCCGTCCCTCTTTTTTTTCTTCTTCAACACACCCTGTGATGTCATGCAGGATTTGGTCTAAAACGTTTTGTCCTTTAATTGTTCCAAGGATAGTGAATTTAAAATAAGGGCGGTAACTATCGCCTATATTACGCTGTGACGCCCATTAGATGGGATCAGTTCAGGTGAAATAACTCAGAGGACGACGTCTTGCTCAGTGGTCATGGTAAGCACCAACTTCTACAACAAACTTTTACTTTTTTTAATGCTCTTTTGTATCCTAAATTTAAAATGCATCTCTTTAAATTTCAGCCTTATTGTTTGCTGCATTAACTAATTTGTGCTTATATGGAAATATGGAATAAAATACTTCTGAATAGCAGTTCAGGCATTTTAGTAATTCAGATCTAGAAAGTGATCAGGTAGATCAGATAAACAAACTGATGTTTTATGCCTTCATTCTGGTTAATTATGATGCATGCTCTTTTACATCCTACGAAAATGCTTAAGATTAGAGGATTATATCAAAAAATAATAATAAAATGCATAAAGATGAAAAGCAAGTTTAATGCAAAGCTTCAAGGGTATTATTTTAAAAATGTACTTTTAATAAAACTCCAATTATTTGAACATTAATTCCCATTTTAAAGGTTGATTATGGAGGAAGATCGTTTACTCAGATTACTTACAGAAGCTGCTCCATCTTTATAAACGCAAACCTGTTGATTTGAACTTAATTTCAGAAAATCCAAAATCCTCAGAATATCCTGTTTGGGAAAAAAGGCTTAAACTTCTTGGTTTCCCCTCCTTTTATTCCAACGTATAGCTGCACAACAAGGATCTCCCGTTACCATGGAAACAAAGTGATTGGTGGAGAGGAAGCCTTAATCAAAGGAAAGATGTTATAGTTTTATTCTATGCCATATTTTGTCCTTTTTTTATCACAAATATTAAAGAGAAATAACAAACAGGTAGAATCCCAGAACATGATGAGCGGCGAACGTTTTAGCTACTCTTAATGTTGCAATAGAGACAATAACTCCGGTTGCTAAGCGCCCATCAATTCAAACAAATAAAGCCAAGGTGCGGCATCGGCTTAATAACCGAGTGCTACATTGCCACACCTTTTCACAGCCTTTCAACAAAACACTAAGCGGTGACTGTTTATTAAAAAAAAACACACAAAAACTAGACATTTTTTTAAACTTAACTTCCAACTGAAGTCTTACTCCTGCAGGACCATAAATCAAAACTCTTCTACTTTGGCTGCTTCCAGAGTGTAACACACCCTACCCCTAAGGGTAAGGTGTGTTACATTCATCATTTTGAAGGTTTTTGTTTATTTTAAGCAGCTCGTCTCAAAAGCTGTTGTGTAAGTTTTCAGCCGACAAAATGTCACAGAATCTCACAGAAGTTTGAAGTGAAATCACTTTTATTTCTCATTCCTTATATTGTTTCTTATCTTGCTTTTTTTTTATTAGGGCCTAAAAATGAATATCCTACAAATATTAGAGGTCTTTAAGGTGTCACATGGACCTGATCTTCAGAACCGTCCTGCATGCTTTGGATTTGTCTCTGCTTCGGAGAAAATGAATCACATGACATCCTCCTCTGCAGCCTCTTACTGCTAGAGAGGCCTATTTCGTCTTTTTGGGTTTGTTGGTGGTGCAGATCTAGGCGCATATCTATAGAACTGGCATCAGGGCAAGAAAAAAAAGTTAAAAAACAAAAGAACAACGAGGTTTGACTAAACAAACTGGTCACCCTTAAAAGTAAGATGTCTGATAATGTGAAGCCCTGATTGTTGCTGCAGAGGTTTGTTAATTACCCGTATTTTAAGTCATTTATGTGTAGGAATCTATGAGGAAATTGCTCGATTCCCTCCTGGATCGATGTCTTGGACGTCTTTAGACGTGTCTCTGCTTTCACACCTGAATCAAATCCTCCTCAGCATGCAGTCAGGTTCTCCAGCCTCCTGCTAATGACCTGATTATTAGACTCAGGTGTGTTAAAGCAGGCAGACATCTAAAAGGTGACGGGCATCTGCCCAACATGCAGGGCAGGTGGCCATGAGGGCCAGACTGACATGATAACTGATTACCGCTGTAATCAGGTAATGATCACTGGAGGAAATGATCTTTGTTACACGCTGCAGGTATGAAAACAACATGTTTACACTGCAAAAACAATCTAGAAATAAGTAAAAATTTCTTAAATTAAGTGTATTTACCCTTAATTTGAGT
>NW_015151634.1:98041-105808 GCF_000732505.1 Cyprinodon variegatus
AGAGAGCAGTTTTCCATGCGTTCTGAGTTGTTATTTGTAAACACTTTAAAAACAGTCGCTGGCGATCGGGTGGATTTTAATAGGTTAGCTAAATGAAATAGGTTGAAAAACAAGCAAATCCTTTTGGTGTGAGATAAATATTATACATGCAGAACTTAAATGATATAACTTATAAAGGTTATGCTTTTAAAGATAAAATTAAATACTTGTGATTAGGTTACCTCTGCCCATTAATCTCTTGTTTTGCAAAATAAAGTGAAATATTATCCCAGCAGGCAGCAGGACCATCATCTAGATACTAAACGTTTGACCTTTTTATATTATTACAACAATTTCAAAATAAATTTGCAAAAGTAAGAACCTATCAGTAAATATATTTCACAGGAATTAATAAGCTTGTTTATCTATTTTGAACAAGATCTATTTTATGCCTTACAGAATAATAACGCTACTATAAAAAGTTCAGTTTAGGCAACTGGATGTAAACTTTTTACATCTTTTAATTTGTTTTCTAAAGCTCTGTCTGTGGTGAGGAGTTTTACCTCTTAACCATGACCCTAATCTTTAGCTTCATGCAGATATTCAAACGTATATTAATGTGATGCATGTCTTTAAACTGAATGGGCCAGGGGTTATAGTCATTTTTGCACTGCAAAAACTGTAAATCTAAGTAAATATTTCTTAAAACAAATGTATTTCTTGAATTACACTGCAAAAATGATCTATAAATAAGTAAAAATGTCTTAAATTAAGTGTATTTACCCTTAATTTGAGTGGGTAAATGAGATAGTTTGCCAATGGAATGAGTAATTTTACTCTTAAAATAAGATAATTACATAATATGCACTTGAAATAAGGCAATGCAATTGTTTTTTTCTTATTTTAAGTGTAAATTGTCTTGTTCCATTGCCAAAATGTTTCTTTTACCTCCTCAATTCAAGAACAAATGCACTTATTTTAAGAAAAAATGACTTATATAGATTTAGTTTTTGCAGTGTAAGCAGGTAAGAGAGACACTTTGCTAATGGAATAAGAACATTTACATTTAAAATAAGAAAACAAAATACTGCAGTCTCTTTGTTCAAGTGCATAATGTCTAATTATCTTGTTTTAAGGGTAAAAATGCTCATTCCATCAGCAGGTCATCTTATTTTCCTGCTCAAATTTAAGGTAAATACTCTTGTTTTAGGAAATGTTCACTCATTTTCAGAACGTTTTTGCAGTGCGGGGGTTAATCAATATCTAGATAAGTAATTTTTTTTCTAAAATAAGTGCATTTTTTCCTGAATTGAGTAGGTAAAGTTGACATTATGCCAACGGAACAAGACAATTTACACGTAAAATAAGAAAACAATTGCATTGTCTAATTTCAAGTTCAAATTATCTAACGATCTTATTTCAAGGGTAAATACTCTTAATTTCTAGATTGATCTAGAAGTAAGTAAAAATGTTCTTAAATGAAGTGTATTTACCCTTAAACTGAGCAGGTAAATAAGACCATTTCCCAATGGAAATAGTATTTTTCTCTTGAAATAAGATTATTATGTAATTTGCACTTGAAATTAGACAATGCAATTGTTTTTTTTTCTTATTTTGAATGTAAATTGTCTTGTTCTATCAGCAAAGTGTCTCATTTAACTCGCCAAGTCAAGAAAGATTCACTTATTTTAAGAAAAGTAGATTTCTTTCTTTGCAGCGTGGGCTGTGATTAGTAAAGCCGTCATTAATGATGTTATTAACAAACAGAGAGTTTTTCCCAGACATGTTTCTACCTTTGGAACATCTTATCCTAGAAAAAATACCTTTGAACTAAAACGTTTAAAAAGAGGAAAATAAAGGTTGCAGTATCAAATGTCATTAATGGTTTTGTTAGAGATCTGAGTCAGAGCTCACCTGTGTGTCAGGTGTCTGGTTTCTGCGTGGCTCCGCCCCCCTGAGTCCCTCTGCGCTCCTAGAAGCGCAGTTTGACGCGCAGCGGATCAGAGCTCACAGTTTGATTCCAGCAGGGAACGGAACAGGACATCTCCTCTCCTCCTCTCTGCTGCAGCCATGAGTATGTTGACCCCAGAAAACACGTTTCTGTCTTCCTTACAGCCCCACACCCCATCCACCACTTATGCGCTCCCGTCGGACAACCAGCTCGGCAATGGGAGCACCATGGCCGACGAGCAGCTGAGGAGCCGGCGGGTCCAGGAGCAGGTCAAGATGAAGCTGGCGGAGAAATCCACACTTCCGCGTCAGAACGGAGCGGCCTCTCATTACGCCATGTCAGGTAAAGAGCAGAACGCTTTCATTTTAAACCTGATCAAAACGCAGTGGCATCAGAGCTGCTAGAGGGGAAAAACTGTAAAAAACTGTAAAAAAACAAAACAAAAAAACTGTAAAAAAAACAAAAAAAACAACTGTAAGAAACAAAACAAAAAAAAAAAACTGTAAAAAAACTGTAAAAAACAGTAAGAAACTGTAAAAAAAAAAACTGTAAAAAAAATAAACTGTAAAAAACAAAAAAAACTGTAAAAACTGTAAAAAACTGTAAGAAACAAAACAAAAAAAATGTAAAAAAAAGAGACAGGTGTGGACCAGGGGCGTAGCCAGGTATTTGGGGCCCCATGAAAGACACTGATATTGGTGTGGCTGCTTCAGGCTGCTCATGAGAATTATCAACATTTTAATGGTAGAAAATATATTTATGGTATATTATAATATTTTAATGGTATAAAAATCTATTTATATATTAAATATATTTATTTAAATTAAACAAAAAAGACTGCAGTCTCTTATTTCAAGTGCAAAATATGTTATTATTTTATTTTAAGGGTAAAAATGCTCATCTACGGAAGAGGATTAGGGCCAGTGGGGAAAAAAAATAGTTAACTGATTTTTTTGTTTTATTTCAGTTTAACATGGGAAAAAGTCCGAATTCGGACTTTTTCCCATGTTAAACTGAAATAAAATTAAAAAATCAGTTAACTTTTTTATTTTCCACTGGCCCTAATCCTCTTCCGTACTCATCTTCTTACTTTTACTCTTGTTTTAAGAAATATTTACTCATTTTCAGAACATGTTTGCAGTGTGGGGGTTTAACGTAATGGGCTCCGATTAGGAGAGCCCTCATTAATGATGTTGATATTGGTGTGGCTGCTTCAAGCTGATCAAGTTTATAGATGTCTTTTAGTGTTGGTAATGGTATAAAAAGCTTTTCATATATTCAGTATCGTCATGCTTTGTTTCGCTGTTTACTGCTGAAAAATGAGGAAGAACACAAAGATCATTTATCTCACTGCAGTATTTTCATTTTACAGTTGAAAAAGCAGGACAAATCTTTTCTAGTTCATTTGGGGCCCCTTAAGTTAAGGGCCCTTAGATTCATCCTAACTTCCCCCCCCACTATGACACCCCTGGGTGTGGAAATCATTATCTGACTGCAGAGCTGAACTGATGACCAATGATGGCACTTTTATGAGGCTGTATAAAGAAGCTATGAGTCATTTTATTTTCAGTGAGGTTGTAGGTTTAAAAAAAAAAGAAAAGTTGAAAAGAAAGTTGATGGTCCACTTTGTGAAATTAAAACATATAAAAACAAAAAAACCTCCTTCCAGAGTTGTTTTGTGACAAACTCACTAAAGAGGCTGTCAATCATTGCATAAGATCTGACCTAAAAGAAATTAGCATTAAAGTTGGGCTCTATTGATGTCACACTTTAAAAAAACATTTTATGCATTTTATGCAATCAGGCTCCAGAGAAGCATGTCCTAACAGGACTGGTTACTATGGTGACTGCAGCTAGTTTTAATGAGATGCATCCGCTAAAATATTCAAATTTATGCTTTAATCTGAAATACTTTCAGGTAGGGCTGGGCCATGTGGCTTAAACCAACAGATAAATAGATTTTTCCAAAATAAAAATGAAAAATGTGAGGTGACCCTAATTTAAAGGGTGTCAAACAACCATTTTTCCCAACAAACAATGAAAATTCAACAAACTAAATGTTTTTTGCTGCTGGTATCAGACAGGGAGCTAGTTTATCAGATATACGTACACCTCTAAGAAAAAAGCAATGAACTGATGTCCCTCTATGGAAGCCAAAGACGTGGATTAGTTTAAAAAATCCCGACTTTCCAAACTTTAAATCTGCATATGCAAATTTTATTGATGAATTTCCCAGTCCTACCTACAGGTAGTTAAACACTCACTGGAAAAATTATATAGAAATAAGTACAAATTTCTTCATTAGCATTTACCCTTAATTTGAGCAGGTATATAAGATGATCCCCCAATGGAATGAGTATTTTTACTCTTAAAAGAATATATTTAAATAAAATGCACTTAAAATAACACAATGCTATTGTGTTTTCTTATTTTAAATGTAAATTGTCTTTTTCCATTGGAAAAATGTCTCTTTTTCCTCCTCAATTCAAGAATAAATGCAAAATTATGATACTGCTACTTAAATTTTGCAAAATCAAAAATGTACTTATTAATAAACTGACTGTTTTAGGGCCATATTCTTTTTTTTTTAAACAATTTTCAGAGCTTTTGCAATAAAAGTGCTAATTGGGTGTGCATCCAGTGTGGTTGTGCATTGCAATTAAAACATGATGCTGTTGTGAAATGATTGTAGTATTTCAGTCGGGGGTAATTGTTGTACGAATGCGATGTAGCATCCAGGGTATAATAATTCCAGAAAAAGTAAAGAACAATCCGCTGGACTTTGTCTCCAAGTTTGAAGACGTTTCTCTTCCCGTCCATGAAGCTTTTTTTAGTTGGACTACTGTATAAAACCTGGAACTCAACACTATTCCTGACATTTGAATTGAAAAAGCTTCCTGGATGGGAAGAGAAACGTCTTCAAACTTGGAAACAAAGTCCAGTGGATTGTTGTTGTGTTTTTTTTAATTTTTTTGAAATAAGCAGTTTGAGCCCCTGTTTAAGGTTAAAGTGTTTATGACAAAAAACTGCCAGCACAGCTCTTTTTGTTAATGAATCATCTGTGACACTTCTTAAAAGAATGTTGCACGTTTTTGCCTGATAAATTGTCAAAAAGATGTAAAAATGTTCGAGTCATTGATGGGAAATGTTCTGAGCATTTATTTATAGGTCAATTCAACATTTTATCCAGTCTTTTGTAATGCTGTTTTACTTTCAGATAATCTTCAGTGTTCATTAAGGGAATGAAGACAAGCTGTGTTTTGTATTTTTCCTTTTAAACAAGCAACAGCTGATCAGTTGTTGAAGCAGGGATAAGGGTTTTGTTGTTGGATTTGAATTCTCTTCTGATCTGCAAACGGACTCAGATCAGTAAATACTGCAGAAGTAAAACTCAAATGTCTCCTTTGGTTTCCTGCATTGTTGTTACTGCCTCATTCCTGGTTAGTTTTAAAGTTAAACAGCCGTAATTAATGGCTTATCTATGCTTTCTTATCATTAGGTTTCTGGTTTTGGCAGCTGTGTAGTTTACGTTTGTATAATAAACAGAGGTATTAAAGTTTTCTACCTTCTAAATGACTTTGCACTCAGGTCCAAAGTTGCTCTGGCCTTTAAATCGTTTTCCTTTCTCATTCGTTTCAAAGGCATTTTAAAAAATTCAGCTTTAGAAAGGAGCTTTTTTTCTGACTTTAGCTCTTCTTCATTAATTCATGTTAATTTTGAATCAGGCCTTTGGGGAAATTTTTCTTTGTCCCCCTGCTGCACTTTAACAGTATGTCTTGTTTCTGCACATGACAAGTAGTTAATGTGTAACAGGCCTCAACAAGCGCTGCTTTCATAAAGTTTCCTGTGTGAGAAAGAGTCTGAGCTTTGAGTTTGCTTCCAGAAATGGGGGCTCTTGTTTTCAGAAACACCTGTTATCAAAACATTATACCTGCTTAAACTCTGCCTGTCTAAGTGTCATTGTTTCCAAGCAGTGGTGAGAACCTCCAGCAACGGATTGGAAGGTTTCCAGAGTGCATTAAATCACTATATGTGTCATTAATGCATCATTTTTTGCATTTTTTGAGCTGAATGTGTCAGAGGCGGCGATCGGCTGCTGTCTGCGCCTCGTATACCTGCCTGTTGCTACCTGCTAAGTCCTGTGCGTCATCGTACTCAGCCAACAAGAAGAGAACAAGCAGAACACCGTGACATTCGGCTTCTGTCGATGTGACCTGTAGACTCAGGGTTGTACGGATGCAGAATAGGAGCCCTTTACTCGCTCTTCTGGTTTTAGCTTTTTCCCCAGAGGCGCAGAACGTCCCCGCCTCAGCAGCCCGACATTCTGCTCTAGCTGCCTGGTTTAAAAAAAACAATCTCAAACAGACATTTGACAGGTCTGCCTAAATGCTGTTGTCCTCCATTCTTTCAGCTGAAATATACGGCACAATGATTGCCATTTTTAAACCACCTCGGGAGGCAAACATATGGTTAATGTGAGAATTTATCAGCCGTTGATTGAAACTTGTGCAAACCAAATGTCTCGCTGAGCAGAATGTTGTCATTTTAGTGGTTTGTGGCTTTGGAGGACTTGGAAATGAATGTGCAAGTGTTTGCAAATGGGAAAAACAAAAACACACAGAGGAATCTGAAAGGAATGCATTTCCTTCCGTATCGCAGTATTCTGCAGCTGTATTCTGTATCAGTATATCAGAAAATATATACAAATATACATATATTATACATTTACAGATAATCAGAGAGTCTACGGTTATGGAACGTATTATCTGCATGCTAATGTACAATGATATACTTATATATATACTTATATATATATATATATATATATATATATATGTATGTGTATATATATATATATGTATGTATATAGATAGATATCAGTATATACTTCAGGTGTTTCAGGGTGTGTTTTAGTTGGCCTGTAAAACGCTGACGCTATCAGGTACATGGGGCGTTGTCAGGGTTGGGCTCGGGTCACGTCAGAGTATGTGTCAATCATTCTCTGTCTCCAACAACTGGTTTCTTTAATCTCTGCACCTGAGGTGATGTGGAAGGCCCTCAGTACGCAGATGAGAAGTGGAAAAACAGCCGCTTCTCAGGCACGACCTGAATGCACACGTCTGGGACAGTAATAACACATGCATTGCTGCAAAGGCACACAGACAGCTTTTTTTATATGCTTCTCCTTTTTCTGTCAGCACCATATCAGTTTATCTCACTTCAGCGTTACTTTGCTCAATAAACCAAACTGGTTTGAGTGTTTTTAAACACCAGAGTCATAGATTCCCCAATTTGAATTGTATTATTTTCATCTTTTTTAGAATGTAGTTCAGGCTTTTGTTAAAGAGTCCTTTAAATGTTCAAGATTGTTTTTTTTCCAATTATATCTAAAAAAAAAAACCCGCTTTGTTGCAAACTTGTAGGCCTGCTTGACATGCAGGGAAGTGGTAATGGAAACAGGAATGTATTAGGATGTTCTCTGCTCTTAGTGAGGCAAATGTGTAACTCTACAAGATGCAAATCCTGCCTTTTTTTTAGCATTATTAGCTGGTTTTATTTTTGCAGTTAGACCAAACATTTCCTTGGAGGACACTTGAGTTTAGATGAACATGCAGTAGTCTAGTTGTAAAAGAAAAAGGAAAGGGGATGGTGGAATGTATTTGTTTATTTTAGAATCATGCATAGGCTAATTAATATAATATATTAATATAAAGCTCTATGCATGGGCTGGTTGCTCTGCCCCTGCATAGGTAGTATGGCTATCACTGCCCCTACATAGGTAGTATGGCTATCACTGCCCCTACATAGTTAGCATGGCTATCACTGCCCCTACATAG
>NW_015151634.1:106859-110632 GCF_000732505.1 Cyprinodon variegatus
ACATAGGTAGTATGGCTATCACTGCCCCTACATAGGTAGTATGGCTATCACTGCCCCTACATAGTTAGCATGGCTATCACTGCCCCTACAGAGTTAGGGACTCGTTTCCCACTGGGATCAGCTTCATAGTCATGATAGGATACTTCTTTGATTTGATTTATTTTGCTAAGGCGACTCGTAAGCCCACAGCCTGCTAAATTTTAAAAGTGCAATGTTATTGCCACTACTGTTATTATATAGTAGAAATTTTACACATTCAGTAATAGAATGTTATGGGGGGGGTCATTTAAGAAAGGGGTGGGATGAAAAATAAGTAAAAAAAAAAAAAAAAACTGAAACTCATGTTCCTCTAAAACTCTCGGACACTAACCTATAAGTTCTCTAGTGTCTCCGTGGCAGACCTTAGTGGCTGTGTGACAGAGTTTAAGTGAACATGATACAGACATTTAATATCCCCACTGGGACAAATTACAGATTTGTGTCTAGATCCGTTCTCCCTCTACTCTTGTTTTAGTCTTATTCACACATAAAGTAAAGGAAATGGAGCAAAACAAATTCCCAAGTATATGAGCAGAAATTACTCATTTTCAGCCACAGGAGATCATTAATTAATGATGGTGATCTGAAAGTTAATTAGTCCTACACAACAAAAAGCCTGCATGTCTTCTAGTTTGTTCAGTCTAATCAGGAATGGGCGCAGTGTTATTACTTTAGTGTCATCATCATGTAGTAAAACATGTCTGTGTGTGTTAGACGGGGTATTGTTTCCAAAATGGCGGGTAACCGGAGGCGTTCAACATGGTCTGCTCCTGCAGAGTCCATTTCAGATTTTTGTGTAAGACGATACACGCTATTTAAACTGCAATGTCGTTCATGCAAATTCTGTCTAGGAAGTGTTCTGGTATTATGGTTTTTCATATCTGTTGTCAAGAAAACCGTACGTTCATTTTTTTCTATGCATATAGAATATATGTGCCGTTATATTTCTTTAGGAACTGCTTTATTTTATCCTGTTAAGTCGGATTATAGATCAACACCAACATAAAATATACAAAATAAAATACCACAAATAACTACTGTCCTCCTTATACATGACAAATATTCACACAATTTCTGAAATTTAAACCGATTAAAGTCTCTAAATTCACTTGGAATGAAAAAAAAAATCACTTTATGAAAAACAAACATTTGAATGAATTTCCATACATGTAATGAAATGAATAGAAAACAAATGATGTCTGTCCAAATGTGCGTTTTAAATAAATATCAATGGCTCAAAGGCGCTTAAGGGAAACGAGTTGTTATATTTTTTATTATTTAATCCAAGATAAATGACCTGACCAAAATGGATGGCATTTGCATCAAAACAGTCAAACTTGGTAAAATATGCATTTTAAAAAGCAAAAAACTTTGTTTATGTTATTAAAAAAGGATATTATTATAGTGTACATTATTTATTTTTTAATGCGTTTATCTTTCAGACTATGGTGGTTCATCAACAATGAAATACAGCACCTACAGCCCAAGCTTCAGCTCTAAATCCTCCTACATGTACTCAGGCTCTAAAACAATGGTGAGTACAGCAGCATTTAAAAGAACAACCATCAGCAGGGGTTGCTGTGTGTTTCAGATCATCTCACGCACAGCTGGACTGAACGCACTAGAGGGATAAACGTGTGTTGGTCACTTGTGTCCAGAATGATTGAGCATGTGTGATATTTCACAGTCAGCCATGATAATATCACCTCTGAGTTTTCCAGCCTGCTCTCTACATTCCTCTGCATTAGAGCCCCAGGAATTAGACAGTGACCATCTGTCAGGGATGTTTGAGCTGTGGGTGTGAGAGAGTATCCTGATGTGACTTTTTAAACATCCAAATGCTTCATGGGTTATAAAAGTTAAGACAACAAGCTCAGAGGATGCTGATGAAGATTCTCAGTCATCCAGGTCAGAGTCATTCCAAAAAAGATATAAAAGACAATCGACTGGACTTTGTTTCCAAGTTTGAAGACGTTTCTCTTCCATCCAGGAAGCTTTTTCAATTCAAAATGTCAGAAATAGCGTTGAGTTCCAGGTTTTATCCAGCAGCCCAACAAAGCATGGTTTTAGTTTAGAAACACTCTAAATTGAAACGGATGAATGAATTTAACGACCCCCCCTTTCAGAGACATAGACAGGTATGGGGCATTACAGGCTAACAAAGAACCAAAACGACCCCCATTCCAAAGGGGGGGACCCGTCATTCTGTTTCAACTTGCATGTTTTCTAAACAAGTCAGTTTATTTCTATAGCTCCAATTCACATCATGTCATCTCAGGTCACTTTCCAGTTCACCAGATCATCCAGTCAGATTGATTCAAAGTTTTCTATCTAAGGAAAACCAGCTGATTGCATCGACTCATTGACTCTTCAGCAATCCCTCACACTGAGCATGCTAGTAGCGACAGTGGAGAGGAAAAACTCCTTTTTAACAGGAAGAAACCTCCAGCAGAACCAGGCTCAGTGTGAGCGGCCATCTGCTCTGATTGAACTCTGATTGTTGAGCTGCTGGATAAAACCTTGATCTCAACACTATTTCTGACATTTTCAATCGTAAAAGCTTCCTGGATGGGAAACGAAATGTCTTCGAACTTGGAAACAAAGTCCAGTGGATTGTTTTTTTTATTTTTTTGGAAAGCTCAGAGGAGAAGATGTAATTTTTCCAGAAAACCCTTGCAGCCATATTTAGAAAACATTTCAATGAAATGAAACCACATAGAAAATATTCCGAGATGCCCTCACTCCAGCAGTCTCTCTGTGCTATAAGCTAACGAACACTTCTTCTTGTCTTTATGCCCAGGCTCCTCAGATTTCCCACAGGGCGGGATACAGCAGCAGGTCCGCAGCCCCAGAAGTTGTCGGGTTTCAGAAGATGAGTATAGGGGTTAGTGGTGGCGGTGGCGGAGGTTTTTACCGGGAAGACATGCGTTCTGGCGGCTTTCAGGCATCCATGAGACCACACCAAATGGAACATGATGCCATGTCTCTTCACTCGGTGAAAAACGTGCCTGCAGTGCGTTCATGGGTAATAGAGAGCGATGCTGGAAGCCTGCAATCTGATCAGGAAGCCACCTTCAGCCGCCAGGGCACAATGAATGGCTACAGCACCCAGATGAGGCAAGGAGGAGGCAATGTGGCCTATCAGAGCCAGTTTCAGGCCCAGGCACCAGCTGGTGTCTCAATGCTTCGAAGCCAAAGTGGCACTCTTACCCGTGGGGGTACTATGACAGGAGGAGGTTCTGAAATCCTCCAACAGCAATATTCCTTCAAAGGCCCGGCTCACCGCACCATCAGCAGGATTACAAACCGTAACCGGATGAGCGTTGGCTCGCTGTCTGGGACCCAGATGACCAATAGCGCAGGCAACTTGATGGGAGGACGAGATCAGGTGGACAGAGGGTTTATCGTGTCAACCCTCGGATCCGGATCCCAGGGAAATCTGTTGCAACGCCAAGGTAACCTGTCCCGATCCATGTCGATCAGAAGCATGCAGAGCGTTGGCAGAGGCATGGACGTTTTTGGCCAGATGGAAGACTTGGACCACCTGCAAGGGTGAGAATCTGTAAAACAATGTTTGACCTTAGCCTCTTTACATATAAAACGCTTCTTTCCTGCTCTAAAGTCCTTCAGATCATACAGTATAAAGTAAATCATGTCTGCTTTCGTACAGCCAACCTAAACTTCTATTCAGTGTATTTCTATAGCTCCAATTCCCATCATGTCATCTCAGGTCA
>NW_015151634.1:111971-113213 GCF_000732505.1 Cyprinodon variegatus
TGGGGTTCAAGGAGACAGAAGCAGACGTAGAAAAAGAAGCATAGATACAAAAGGCAACTGTAAAAACGTCCCTGTCCGGGAAACACAGCCAGGCAGACTTTTCTGCTTTTCTGATCATGATTGCAAAGAAATCTTAGTTTCTTAATCTGGTTTGCATAAAACATAGTTTTTGGGATCATCCTCCCCTAAATCAGTGGCAATAGACTAACTGTAAATTAGACACAGATGTACACAGTTAGATGTAGGGATTGGAATTAAGGAAAATCTTCATAAGAGCTTCAGGATTTTTCTTTGTCGAAAGTTTTAAGAAGTCATGACATGAGAGAAAGCAAGGAGCCTTAGAGGAAGCTTTTTTTATGTTTGTAATGATGCAGAATGTTTGATCATCGCCTCGATTTTACTGAAAGTGATGATCAAATTTGATGTTGCAACAGAAAGGTCATTAGTGGGAGTGTTTCCTTGGAGCTGTGGATTGGGAGGAGGCTCTATAGTGGCAGGACGGGTTTGGGTTTAGGGTGTGGCTGCTTGGTTCAGTTTCGGGCCTCGTGTTTCACACGTCCCGTAATGAGTGGTTGGGCGAGTGCATTTGCAGAACAATGTGTGATTTAGAAAGAATTCGTTCAGCTGAACCTTTGCACAGGTCATCTTTCCAAAATAAATGAAAAAATAAAGATGAGATGCTCTATTTTTCACATTATGCATTTCTACGTTTGGCAGAGTTGCCGATCTGAACATTGCAACTGCGGTTGAGTACCTGAGAAGCGGTGACCCCTCGCTGGAGACCATGGGTGCAGCTTTCGTTCAGCATATGTGCTACAATGAAAAAGAAGCAAAAGATCAGGTATTTGGCACAGATCTCACCGCCTCCTGCTGTGAAACTCACCAATGAAAATCATTTCTTCTTACAGGACTGTCAATCTTTGATTTATAGTTTCTTCATTCATGGTCATTATAAAGGAATCCTACATCTTAATTTATTGTTTCCCTCTTATTCATTGTGGTCACCATGTGGAAGCCCTGGAGCCCAGTCAGCTGTCCTCAGCCAGCAGGAGTCTGCCTCTGGAATATCAGCCTATATTAACTCATACTATATAGCAAATGCTAGGCAAGTTGGTTAAACTGGTTGGAAAGGGAAGCTGAAGAAACGTAGAACTAGAGGTGTCAAAAGTATTAATGTTTATGGCAGCAGCAGAAGTATAAATCCTGCTGTTTAAAAACACTTTTGTTGAAGTTAGAGGATCA
>NW_015151634.1:115172-116348 GCF_000732505.1 Cyprinodon variegatus
TCTGAGAGGAAGAAGAAGAAGAAGAATCCTTGTTTGCCCACTGAGCAATTTGCCCACAACGGTCGGGAATCAAACATGTTCATCTCTGAGTAGTTGCCAAATAATTTCTTTTTTTTTACAAATTTGTGACAACCTTTCTCTGGGTGGATGATAACATGCACAGTTAGGGACCAGTGGAAATGAAAACAATAAAAGGTCAAAGGTTACTAGGTCCAAACTGAATGTGTAATAACTGGCACTGAGGGAACCTATCATGGCTTTGGACATTATACAAAGGGTTTGTTCAACAATGGGGGGCAAAGTATTAAAAAACATCCATAAATGAAATATAGAATCACTGAAGAAAAATTATATTTTCTCAGATATTTGACAACTGAGGCGATTATCTTTTTCTATTATAAAATGTTTCATTTTTGTAGGAAAATATTCTGCATCGGGTTTAAAAAAAAGAGTTCATATAAAATGATCTGTAATAAAAAAAAACATTGATTAATGAATGAATGATGTTTGAATGACTCGTCTCTTTGCTTTAGGTGCGGCAGCACGGCGCCATTAAGGATATAGTGGACCTGTTTAACAGCGAAAACACAGAAGTGGCCCGTTATGCAACGGGCGCTGCTCGCAACCTCATCTATGAGAACAACGACAACAAGAATGCCCTGATTGAACTCAACGGCATCGCTGCGCTTAACGAGGCGCTAAAAGAGAATGATGATGAGCTTTACAAAAACATCACAGGTAAAAGGATCCAGACTGTGAATATTAATCAGGTTATTATCCTCATACTTTCTGAGCTCAGTGCTTTGACTAAAACTAGGTCTAACTAAACTTGTTTTTTATTTTAAACTCAACATAATTAATGAAAAATAATTCAGTAGCTTATGAACAAACATTAGTAAAAAAAAGACTATACTAATTATGACTTTGACTGTTTCTGTTAATTTGATTGGTTTAGGCTGACTACAGTGTCAGCAGATAAATTGCTGCTTTTCAAGTAAAAAGTGTGTTGATAGAAATAAAGTTAAATAAGAGTAATTGGGAGCCAATGTCACTCCCTTACTCAGCTTGACATAAACTGGTTTTCACAAAGTTCTCCATGTGGACGTATGACATTTTCTCTAACATAAGCATTCATCATTTAAACATTCTGTAATAAATGTCTGGTATCTGCTTAGA
>NW_015151634.1:117451-119596 GCF_000732505.1 Cyprinodon variegatus
CAGATTATAATTAAAAATGTCCCCTGACCTTTACTGGTTAATGATTTTCTTTATTCGGACTCTTTTAATTGGTTACTCCTGATCTAGATCATTGATTGAATAAAAAAAAAAAAAAAATCTGCATATTTTTGTAATAAGTTTTTAATGCAAGTCCTCTAATATGGTTGATGTTTTCCTTCCAAGATCAGACATATCTTAATGTTGTTGCAACCATATGGTGGCAGTTATGCTTATCGTAACAAAAAAACAACACTTTTTGTGAATTCAAAACAGAATACATATTTTAATTAATAGAAAAAAAACATTCAAAAGAATTTATTTACTCTCAAATAATCCTATTAAAGTGATATAGTTTTACTTAAAGTTGATCAAAGCGTAGAAGAATCAATAAAACAAAAGCTTTTTCATTTTGCACAAATTGGTAGCTTCAAAGAGAATGCTTTAGCTTAGCATTGCTAGCAGCCAACTCGTGATCCTGAAGGTGTTTGGTCCCCAAAACGATACCAGATAATATTTTTTTTAAATCACCAAAGCTTTTTTAATGCCTGTCTTGGTCAGAAAATATCTTTATTATTATTATTTTATAAACACAGCAGGCCAATTTGAGAGCTGCTTCCTTTCAAACTAAACAATAAAGGTTCCAAAAACAAGAGGTCAAATTTAAAGCAAGCATCTTCATCCTTGAAGGCAGCCTTTGAAACTGATATTATGGGGAAGAAACGAAAGACAATGAAAGTGTAGAGGAGGAGGGGCTGTCATACCTATAGGCTTTGTGTGTGTGTGTGTGTGTGTGTGTGTGTGTGTGTGTGTGTGTGTGTGTGTGTGTGTGCTCTCTTATGAAAGAAGTCCTTGTTCATTTTCACTTTTATCAGTTACACCCGAGTCCAGAGTTCACCATAAAGCTTAGTGAAACTGATAAAGCGTCAGTATATGTTCACCTTTATCGGAGAAGTTTTTCAGGTCTGAGGAGAAAAATCCCAAAAATAAAATGACCTGGAGAGGAAAACTAGGACATGTAAAGCAGAAGCAGTCTGAATGGAAGTAGATCTAAAGGGCAGGATGGAACTTGCATAATAAAGGTTTAGCTAATCAGTGAGCCAGAGATCGTGTTAAATTAAGCTTCTTATTTTTGTTCTAGACATTGATTTTTACACACATGCATACACATATATGTTAATCGTCTTTTTCCTACAGGTATTCTGTGGAATCTCTCCTCCAAAGACAAGTTTAAGGAGATTATAGCCAAGGAGACACTTAGCGGGCTCTCTGAGAAGATCCTCGTTCCTGCTGCTGAGCGAGAGGAGCAGCTGAAGCACGAGAGCGAGGATTACACGCCGAACCACACAAGTTCTCCATCTGTGGACGAAATATTCACCAACACAACCGGATGCCTAAGGTGAGAGATGTCTGTCAGGCCCTAGAAATGGGATCTTCACATGACACTGTGACTTTGTGCAACAGTAAATAAAACGATGAGTAAACCTTATGGAAAATAGAGCTGGTCAAGATCAAGACTAAAAAAACGTTTGTTTAGGATTGACTTCCACTGTTCTAGTTAAACAGTTCAACTAAAACATGTTTTCTTTAGTCCAACTGTTTTTCCTACTTGCTTTGATTCTGTTTTATCTTCCTCTATTTTAATCATGTAAAGCACTTTGCATTGTCTTTTTACTGATTTGTGCTATACAATTAAATTTGCCTTGCCTTGCCTTGCCTTGGTGAAGATTCTCAGTCATCCAGTCATTCCAAAAAAGTTTAAAAAAAATCCACTGGACTTTGTTTCCAAGTTTGAAGACGTTTCTCTTCCCATCCAGGAAATGTTTTCAATTCCAAATGTCAGAAATAGCGTTTAGTTCCAGGTTTTATCCAGTTGCACAACAGCGCCTTGTTTTTGTTTAGAAAACATGCAAATTAAACCTGACAAGCGGGTCCGCCCCTTTGGAATGGGGGTCAGGGTTTGATTTCTTCGTTGGGTGTAATACGCGAAACCCGTCTATGTCTCTGATATGTCAGAGACTGTTTAAGGATGTTTTTTTCTTTCTTAACATAGATGGCTTCCTTCACAGAGGGGTTTGAGAGGGGCGTGAAGGATGCCAGCGTCCGGTCTGGTTTGCATGTTCCATCCGTGCAAAGCTTTTAACAGGA
>NW_015151634.1:121206-123346 GCF_000732505.1 Cyprinodon variegatus
TTTTATTTCAGTATAGTATGGGTAAAAAGTCAGAATTCTGACTTTAATCTCAGAATTCAGTCAGAATTCTGACTTTTTATTGTCAGAATTCAGTCAGAATTCTGAGATTAAAGTCAGAATTCTGACTTTTTTCCCATGTTAAACTGAAATAAAATTTTAAAATCTGTTAACTTTTTTTTTTTCAGTGGCCCTAATCCTCTTCCGTATAAAAGCCATCTCTGATTGATAAAAGGTTGATTTTACTGGAAACTGGTCAATCTTAAACTAAGCCAGGTCACAATTAGGCTAAGGACTGTTTTTGGCTCCAGCTGTTTCTGGTCTATCTGTGACATTTATTTATTTTTATCTCTTCCTCTCCAAAACTTTTATTTTTAAAGCCTCTTTATGCAATCCTCTGCTTTTGCTCATGTGGGTTAGATGTTTTATAACCAAGCCAGCATCACTCTAGTCCTCATTTTTTGTAATTCTTCGATTTTCTGTTGTTTGCAGCTGCATATTTTTGAGCATTTACCAAAATAATGCCAAAATAATTGAATTTCAAACTGACAGATATCTGATCTTTATTGCAGGAATCTGAGCTCTGGCAATGAGAAAACCCGTCAACAGATGCGAGAAACCAAAGGGCTAGTCGGGTCTTTGGTGAGATGCCTTAGAGGGTCCGTTGACAATGGAAAGACAGAAGAAAAGGTGAGAGCAAAGTGGGGTTTTAACGAGCAAATCCAAGCTCTGGGCCCATATTCATATGTATGTTTGTGCTAAAGGGTGCGGAGAACACAATGTGCATCTTGAGGAACCTCTCCTACCAAATCTACAATGAACTTCCACCATCTTACCAAATGCGTTTGAACAGAAAGGTTGAAACGGATAAATCGTCTGGCACTGTTGGCTGCTTTTCTCCAAACAGCAAAAAAACCAACAAGGTAAGCAGTCATCACCATTGATGATGATGTTATGGATTCGGTTCTTTTTCTTGTAGATCTGACTTATTTTATCTTCTGGCCAAAACAATGCAGGACAGCAATCGCTTGATATACCAAGAAATAACAAAGGATCCAAAAGACATGGAGTGGCTGTGGCACCCCAATATAGTGACTCTGTACCAAAGTGTGCTGCAGTCATGTGAAATTAACGCCACCACCCGAGAGGCAGCCATTGGAAGTCTGCAGAACATCACTTCTGGAGAGGGGCAGGTGGGTGACTTATCCAGCACAAATAACCGGGAAGCAAAACCCTTTTACCTCAGAATCAGGAATACTTTAATAATCCCAGAGGGAAATTGCTGCATTGCACTGAAAGTCTGTGTCTGTAATCCACAGTGGGCTGCAGAGTTAAGCAGGTTTGCTGTGGAACAGAGGAAAATTCTGCCAAAATTGATGGATCTCCTGCGGACAGACAGGAATAAGGAGCTACTTTCTCTCAGCGGCCTGTTGAGGAATTTAGCTCGTCACAGTAATGGTCAGTAACTTTTCATTTCTGTTCTGTTATTTTCTGCATTATCAATTAATTTTAATTCTTCTGGGCAATGATTAGATTTATTATTAAAGTGTAAACATGTTTATATATATATAAAAAAAATAGATGTCAGCTTAAATTGCCCATACTTTTACCTAAATAGTAAAACTGAGTCAAATGTACTTTACTCCACTTTGCAAGAAACATGATCTCTGGGACAGATTAAGATGTTTTTATGTCAGATCTGAGGTTTGTTTTTGAAGTTTAATGTTTAATGAACTTTTTTTTGCATCTCTTTTTATTATCTCAGTCTCGTCGACATTGGACCAAGTGGTAAACAAGTTGCCTACTGATGGCAAAATGAAGGACCCTTCTGCTGAAGTGGTGGTTAACCTCTGCGGTATCCTCAATAGCATGGTGATGAAAGATTTTGATGCTACCAAGAGAATCTGTGAGAACGGAGGCCTGGAGAGACTGATGGCAGTCAAAAAAACGACGGACTCAAGGTCTGGTTTGTGCCGGTTAATCCTAAATATGACACAAGTTAAAGTGACGCTGTGTAACTATCTGCCACTAGGGGCGCTAGATCTGTAATGTTGAAACTTAGTGCCTCTTAAAGGAAAAGTCTGGTCATCAGTCATTCAGAATTCAAACTTCTGAAAGTACTTTAAATATGAAAATATTACAT
>NW_015151634.1:126716-131976 GCF_000732505.1 Cyprinodon variegatus
CCAATCATTACCACCCAGACGAGGGCCCTCAGTCATGAGGGATGAAGGCTGCAACATCTCCACATAGCCAGCTGCTGTTTGATGCCCCTGCACCACCTGAAGCTCCATTGTTCCATTGAAGGAAAACGCACCGCAAATCATGATGGCGCCCCCACCACTGTGCCGTGTAGAAAACATCTCAGGTGGGATCTCCTTGTCATGCCAGTAACGTTGGAAGCCATCAGGACCATCAAGGTTCAATTTTTTCTCATCAGAGAAGACAACTTTCTTCCATCTTTCAATGTCCCATGTTTGGTGCACCATGGCAAAGTCCTAACGGGCAATTTTGTGGCGTTGAAGAAGACGTGGCCTTTGAAGACGTTCTTTGTTTCTGAAGCCCTTCTCTCGCCGATGCCGTGTGATGGTTACTGGGCTGCAGTCAGCACCAGTAATGGCCTTAATTTGGGTAGAGGATCATCCTGTGTCTTGACAAACAGCCAATCGGATCCTGCGGCTCAGCTGGTGAAATTTTTTTGGGTCTACCACTTGACTTTTTTTGCTTTTGCCATCAGGAGGTCTTGACAGGGTAAAGACTTGACAGAAAATGACATGGAATCCAGATTGTTGCACAGCTTTTGGCTTTTAAAGACTATGGTCTTAAACTTTTGATCGGCTGAAAAAATGTTTGAGTGTAAATGCAGTTTTCAGAAAATTCCTTGTTCAAAAGTTCTTGTCCCTTGCATTGATTTTTTTTTTTCCTTTAACATTGTGAAGCTCTACTTTGAACCTTCTTAAGATCTAATGGTGCAAAATGCAAATTCTTGCAATTTTTTGACTGGTCTTAAGATCTTGATCAGGAGTGTATTTGACATTTTGAATTGAAAAAGCTTCCTGGATGGGAAGAGAAACGTCTTCAAGCTTGAAAACAAAGTCCAGTGTTTAACTTTTTTGGAATGACTATGACCTGGATGACTGAGAATCTTCACCAGCATTCAGCAGGGGTGGAAATCAAAAAGTCACAGTGCTCCACCCTTATTCTCCTTTGTGTAAGAGACCGATCCTCCATCTTTGCCCATTTTTTGTCAGTTAGATGGCACTTGTCACATGTCTTGAGGCTGCTTAGTGTGAACACCCAGTCAGACAAGTCCTTTTGTTGGGCTGTGCTCTGACTTACTGCCTCCTGCTGAATGACACTCCCAAAGGTGTGGCGTTCAGCCTCTTGCTTAATGAACAAGTCCAAACAGAACAAAAAATGTGTTCCTATTTGTCAGACTTTCATCTTCTGGCCTGCTCTGTGTTTAAAACATACAGCAGTAAAAGAAAGTCATGAAATACTTTCCTCACTTTTCCTCTCCTCTTGTTAAAACCCAGCTTTGCTTTGAATGCACTAAAAAAATCAAGTAATCTGTTGGTTTTTGGAATAAGTTACTGCTTTTGTGTTCAAGGCGTTTCTTCATTGCTGTTTCTGTCTTTGTGTTACAGATGGGTCTCACTAAAAAGGACTTTGAGTTAAGCAACTGGACCGGAGTGTGAGGGCGTCCGGCCAATCGGAGGAACCGTTTTTCAAATTTACAACGGACATGAAAACAGGACCAGAACCACAGATTCAGCAGAACTATGATAAAACGCCGAGACCATCTACGCCCTTCCAGTACTTTCTCTCAATGCCGTATCGACTCCTATCATGGATTGTATTCTGCTTAGAGCAGCATGAATTTAAACATAATGGCTTTTTTAAGTTTTTTTTTAAGTAAAAGTCGTTAATGGCAGAGCCTTTCTCACTCTTCCTTCAACAATTTAGCTCTGAACTGGAAAAACGATCTCAAAATAAGTAAAAATGTCTTAAATTAAGTGTATTTACCCTTAATTTGAGTCGGTAAATGAGATAATTAGATAACATCCACTTGAAATAAGACAATTCAATTGTTTTTTCTTATTTTAAATGTAAATTGTCTTGTTCCATTGGCAAAATGTCTCTTTTACCTCCTCAATTCAAGAACAAATGCACTTATTTTAAGAAAAAATGACTTATGTGTGTAAATAGTGCTTTTCATTTTAAAAGGAATTTAGATTGAATATTTTGTGCTTGCCTAATAAGTATGTTAATATGAGGTTTTGTTTAAAATAAAACCAGATATTTGTAAAAGAATCTAATGTAAATATATATTTTTTTCATCTAGGGGAAGATTTTGATAAACTTGCATGCTTTTTAAAGCTTCAAATTAAAACAATCACTTGTGATTAGCTGGTGGTCTAGGAAGTGCTGTGCCAAGTTATATGTATATATATGAACTTACTTTTGACACAAAAATATACAGTTGCCTTTTAAATTTATAAATGACATTGTTGGATATCTGAGCACCTTTTTAGGCCGTTTTAGTACAGAAATACTTTGTATATATAGACTTAAAAAAAAAAAATCACTGATTGCCTTTGTTTTTAATTAATGCTCAATATGTGGGTTTTGCAGGAAAAGTCTTGAAACTGTTTTGTTGTTTCTTACACAAATGTATCATCTGATTTAACTAATAAAGATGTTAAAAGAAGCTGTATAGAGCGAGTTCCCTATGCTGGTATGCAGTTTGCTGTGACAGGCACTGAAGTGTCGGACACACCCTGTTTACATATTTGCTCCTGCTCAGACAGGAACAAAACCTGACGTTCCCTGCTGCACCCTTATTTAGGCTCTCATTTGCTGCAGGTATTTTATTTTTTTTCCATGGGGACAGAAAGTTTGCTGTTCTGTTAAAAACGATGAGTCCAGTGTTTTTAATTACGTAACTTTTAATCATCTTTAACTGTTACCGGCCGTGAAATGAAGACTACTTAAAAAGCAAGGTTTTGTTTCTTTACTTTTTACTGAAGGCACTTGATAAAAATGACAAATAGTTTTTATATTGAAGCATATTTTCTTGAAAACTTTACAAAACTGAGGAACAAATAAGAACAATGCGTGATTGTTTGACAGGAAATGGCACAGTTTGATAATGTACAGCAAAAGGAAAACAGCAGCATGGTGCATATGCATACAGAGGTGCTAGATGCTATAAAAAGCTAAGTATTAAATGTCCTCGGTGACCAGGCAGTAGAAGTCCGAGCGCGCTCCGTAGTTGCGGGATCCCAAATCGGAGACGTCGATGTCGGAAGCTTTTGGTTGAGCTGCTTCAGTGGGAGCTGCAGGAAGGACGGGAGCTTTACAGGCCAGCGCTCTGTTCACAGGGAGACGGAGACCTAGAACAGATCAGAGCACGTTAATGACATCTGCTGTGGATCTAGAAAAAAACTGGGATCTCTCACTGGGTGGTCAATTGATGCATAACTCCTGTCATTTATTAGGGTTTGCAGCAATGTTAAAGTTCGCTTATGTTTTCTGATACGATGCTAAAGGCTCCAGCTTCAAAATAAATATTCAGCCTGACAAGAACACAATGACAACATGGCTAACAGCAGCCCACAGATAAAGGACAAGTGGACGCTCCGATGTCCGGTTCTGGACGACTTATTCTATTCTGGCAGATTTACATTTTCTCTAAAAAAAAAAAAAAAAAAATTCAAACTACGGTGAAAAGACCTTTAGCTTTTTTTAATTAAGAATATTTTTCAATCAAACCAACAGATCATCTCTGCCTTCTAATATATTTCAAACTTTTGCTTGTTCAGATTTTTTATAAAATTTTCATTAACATAATTTCAACCTGGAGAAACTCAAACAGAGAAAATATTTTATTTATTTATACAGAAAACATAATCAGGCCACATAATGGTGCAGTTGGTAGCGCTGTTGCCTTGCAGAAGGTTGTAGGTTCGATTCCTGGCCCTGAGGTCTTTCTGATTGGAGTTTGATTGTTTTTGGGTTCTCTCTGGGTACTCCAACTTCCTCCCACAGTCCAAAAACATGATTGTTAGGTTCATTAGCTTCTCTAAATTCTCCTTAAGTGTGAGCCTCGTTCTGCGTCGGTGTTCCTGCGACCGGGTGGACCCTTCCTCTCACAGGGAGAGAGAGAAGCTGGGCCAGGAGCTAAATGAAGGGATCTTGCAAGATGATTGGCTTCAAGGAATATGTGGCCCCTGAGTTGATTGGCTGGACATTAACGATGGACATGGCAGGAGGTTCAGGTGAAGCTGATAGTCTTCCAGATTGAATTTGCGCTTGAGCTTCATTTACTGGCCATGCCGTTAATTAGACCTGCGTTTCCCAAAGAAATTAGCTTCTTTGCTCAATGACAAGCTATAAAATCACCACAAAATGGGAATAGTCTGAAATTTCTGTTTGTCTCTAATATTAAAAACCTTGAGAATTTGTTCAAGTAGTCATTTCGAGGTTCTATTATCTAAAGAAAACATTCAATTATCTTCTTAACCCAGTGGGACCTTGTTTTCCTCTGTTTAGGTTTTAATTGTTTTACTAATATTAAACAGTAGTTTCTAAAGCCATCCGCTCAGAGCCACTGACCTTCAAATTTTAGTTGCATTCTTCAGCAAACAACTGATCCATTTAGCCACTAACAAGTCCTACAGATGACTTGTAATGAGGACTAGGGAGGCATTAGAAAAGCAGGAAGGAGGCTCTTCAGAGCTGCAGGTGAGTCTGCTATAAAATATTTCTACTACTGAGGTACTCACTGCTTTAACCGACTGGGTTTCTGTCATTTCAACCAATTCAAATCATCCAAATATATTTTCCAGGCATATTACTTCATATTTCCTGTTGGGACATTTTGATGACTTAGTCTACTTCAGTATTTGAATTTTTTTACAAGATTCCAGCTGCGTTTGTCCATCAGGCATTCATTTCAATCAGGTGCAACAAATCCTTAAAGTAACAGATACAATAACGGCAGAATTATTTCCAAAGATAAACAAAGGTTGCACATTAAACCAGGAAGGAGGAGAACACACCTATTTTAAAAACCCTAGAAATCACCTAGAATGGTTGTTGTTTTGTTTTGTGGGGTGGGGTTGGGCGGGGTGTAAACACAGACACCTGACACGCTTGAATATTTTAATAAGAATATTTGTATCCCTGAAATATAAAATAATATAATGGTAAGAGATTTTTATGAAAATGTGAGTGCATGTATAAAAGCACCAAACGTACCTAATTAAAGTAAAATCTCTGGTGGACAATGTCCCCCCCCCCATGCATGAAGAAAGTGCTGAACTGGAGAGCTCCTCCAGTGACAGACTGCTGCACCTTAAATGCACCAGGGACCGTTATCACAGATCCTTCCTCCCAGCAGCTGGAAGACTCTAGAACCACCACTGTTCCCAACAACCTCAA
>NW_015151634.1:132940-133462 GCF_000732505.1 Cyprinodon variegatus
CCAGTTTTATATTGTTAAAACACTTTACAGTATTTTATTGTTTATCTTTTAACTCTTCACTATTATGTTATTAATAATCTTTTAGCTCCTGTAAACACCAGAATTTCCCCTATTCTATTCTATATCTGAGTGGCAGAACAATATTTTGTTTTATTTTCTTATCTGTCATTTTTATACAATTTTCTAAGGTCAACATTGTATGAGCACTTCTGCTATAACCTTTTGCTGCCGGAACACAACAATTTCCCCCATTTTGGTACAATAAAGGGATTTTCTTTTCCATTCTGTACAGTTGTACTGCTCTTACCCAGATCTCCAGCTGGGTCGATGTCTGAGCGACAGTCCAGGTAGTCAGGATCAAGGGTCAGCATGGGGTCCTTATCATCCTGCAGGACAGTCTGAGGGTCGCCTGCAGACTCCTTATGGAAAATAACACTGCGAGGCATTGCCAAAGCTAACTCCTTCCAGAAGGATGAGGAAGGAGTCTGCAAACAAAACCCACAGGAAAACATAAAGTTTAAA
>NW_015151634.1:135532-137154 GCF_000732505.1 Cyprinodon variegatus
ATAAAAGCTTTTATTTTTTTCCATTTGCAATTATCTATGTCTGCAAATACTTTAGAATACAAATCTACATTAATTTGATTTTATGCAACAAAAAAACTAAGAAATATTGTTGCTAAAATATTGATTTCTGTTTTTGAAGGAACTAAGCTGCCATTTTCTGGGATAAATAACCCAGAAAACAAAGTTAACCTTTTTTTATTAGTCGACATAAAAAAAACTACTCCTTTCGTTTATTTTCAAAAAGTTTGTTTCCACCTCTGAATAATGTTAACTGCGACTCTCAGCTCTAATAAAAAAAAAGATTTAGTCCCCAAATTAAGCACAAAAAGAGAAGCAATTAAAATGGATCATTTCTTTCACAGACTCCTGCGTGCGTCGTTTGGCCTGAGGTCCTGCCTCCGGTATTAAGTGGGCGTTCCTAGAGTAACCAATCACAATGAGGCAACTTTTGAATCTAAATCTTAACAGTCAGTCAGAGGCAACCACACCTTCCAGAAAGCCTCTAATTTATTGAAAAATTGAAAATTGTTTGCTTAAATCTGATTTGCTGGTTGTTGTTTTTTTTGTTTGTTTTGGGGTTTTTTTTATTGGGTGGGGGGGTTATCTGTTTTTCTCATCAGAATCACTTTACACTGTATTCTTCATCAGAAACAAATATATCTAAACGATGTGGGAACCTGATTTGCATGCTTGGCGTTGGCGTTTATAACCCTGGATAAAGAAGCCATCTGTTAAATCTTACCACTGAGTTTTGCCTCCATGTGAGTAAAGTGAGGCGGTGCTGGTTCTCGCTGAGCTCCCGCTTTATCTCCGGACTCATGCGTTTGATCTGACCCTCCAACGTGATCAGGATTGGCTGCTGACATAACTCCAGCAAGTGCAGGAGGCCCTGCCTGGAAATACACACAGCCTCAACATGTCTGACTCACAGCACAGACTCAACACTGACCTCAAGTGGTGCATTCACAGAATGCTTAAATAATTGGACTTTAAAGGGGTCATAGAATGCAAAACCTAGTTTCCATTGTCATAGATGAATAATGATAGTTCAGTGGGTGAAATGGACGTACAGAGAAGTTCAAACACATCAACTCCTCCTTTCTCTACTATTCTAACAACTCTAAACTTCCAGCATAAAACGGGCGAATCCAAACGAAGCACAGAGTGTGGACTGCTGGGCCGCTGACTGGACCGGACCTCAGCAGAGAGCCATGAGCCGCCCGTCCTCAGCCGGAGGAGGGGGGGCCGGTTAGACAGGCGGGGGGAAGCACAGGGCAGCCAGTGTCCAGGCTACCGTCAGTGGGTCGGGTTTGGTCGCTCCGCCCCTGCTGCCTCCTGACCTCCGTCCGCCAGGGTTCCCTGACCAGCCCCGGAGCTCACGTCTCGGTTCTAGTGCCCGGGGTGTTTCGACTACGTGCTGCGCTGTAGTCGAGTTTGAAATTTCCCCCGGACATTTTTTTAGATCTGAAAAGCAGGACATGTCCGGGAAAAAGAGGACGTCTGGTCCCCCTACCATATCAATGATGTTTCAGTAAGTGAGTGCTTGTTGCTATGATGCGTCTTTGCTCAGCAGCTTGGCTCGTTGTAAACCAACCAATCAGAGCACAGCTCATCTAAATATT
>NW_015151634.1:141324-144512 GCF_000732505.1 Cyprinodon variegatus
GCTGATTGGACGACGGCGCCGTTTGACCCTTGAACCGGAAGTCATTCTGCCTGCTGCGGCTTTTGAAAACATTAATACTGTTGGCGTCCCAAACATAGCTGCCGTTATCCAGGAATATTTTGAATCAGGACAGCTTCAGTTCTGACACGGTTGTCAAATAACAAAGAGCTCATGGGCAGACCGCGTCTTCTCCTTACAGTCAGCCTCTGTAATGAGGAAATTTCAATTGTAGTAGTACCATAGATTGCACTAGGAATCAAATAACTGTGCTAGCATGGTGTGTAAATGGTCGAAAGGAACCAAGCTTGGCACAGATCGGTTTTCACAAGATAGTATAAATGGGGCCTAAGATTCTACTGGGCAGTTGTAGTAAAGTCCTTCCTGTGACTATGTTGGTGTTAGTTATCAAATACCATTAAAGTAACATTTGACTTCAGTTTTCTCTACTTTAGCCCCATTTACACTACCCTCTGAAAACCGATCCGTGCCGAGCTTTGTTCCTTACGACCATTTACACACCACGCTAGCACGGTTCCTGGCCTTCTAGTGACGATCTATGGTACTACTTCTCTCTAGAGGCAAATAAACATGGCGGCGCCCGTAACATTCAGGAAGTTTGCGGAGAGTCAGGTGAAGAAGGCAGCCTTTGGTGAATTTACTTGACAGAGTTGGCTTTTGGGAAGTAGATACGAAAAACGATGGTCTAATCAGGGCTTCAAGACGCAGGAAACAAAGACAGACATGGAGGTCCATCACACTGCTAAGCAGAATCATCACCGAATCGTGCGGCACGGTAGGAAGCTAGGATTTTTATGAAGGTCTGAAATTTCCGTATTAAGGAGGCTGACTGTAAGGAGATGACTCGGCCTGCTCATGACCTCCTTGTTATCTGAGAACCGAGCCAGAACTGAACGGCGCCGAGCCCGACTGATGGACGAGTACCAGAGTTTAGCACGGTTCGGTTGTGTCTGGTGCAGTCTGGTTCAGTTGTGCGTGCCATTTACACTCAACAGTTACCTCGGTTACCGATCTAAGCATGGTTTCAAAAGGCTAGTGGAAATGGGGCTTATGGCAACTTTCTAGGGGTGACGGTGGCGGATGTAGAAGTTTGCCCTGAAATCAAAGGATTGACGGTTCAAGCCCCGATTACGACTTTCAGTGTCGTTGTGTCCTTGGGCAAGACACTTCACCTGCATTGTCTACTGATGGTGGTCAGAGGGCCCGGTGGTGCCAGTGTACGGCAGTGAGCCCCAGGGCAGCTGTGGCTACAATGTAGCTTGCCACCATCAGTGTGTGAGTGAATGGGTGAATGAATGTAGTGTAAAGCGCCTTGGTAAAGTCTTCTGACTTGAATAAAGGCGCTATATAAGTACAGGACATTTACCATTTTTTACCATGTTCAAATATACAAAGTTATACAATTCATCCAGAAATAAAAATGTAATATTATAATGTGTGTTTGCAAAAACAAAGTTTTCCTCCCAAACACTAGACATCATTTAGACTCTGGTTTTTAGGCTAAATCTGGTGGGTCTGTCATAGTCTGAATAATTGTTGAATTTTAGGCTGTGTTTGGTAGCTCTGATTTTGTCCCAATTAGTCCAAAAATAGACGTTGAGAAGACATTAGAAACCCAGGTTTTAATATTTTTTCAATAACCTTTAACAGTTCAACCAAATGCAGGTTTGGATGTAAATGACGTCATAAATCGGTGGGTTACCCTCAAATATTCTTGAAAAAATGCGATTAGGAAAATCCGCCCGAGTTTCCCAGCTTACTTGAATTTTGCAGGCTGAAGTCAGAGGAAATGTTCCTGACTGTGCAGCTGTAAAGTCCAAACTGCTCTGGTTCTCTAAGGGCAAACTCCAGCAGGCTACTAACGACCAGCTGGCCGGCATCAGGGGACCTGATGAACGAGAAAGAAAAGGTAATCCCACCTTTCTCTACAGACTGGTGCAAAGTGCTCTGAATGCAAACCATGATGTTGTGTTTTGCAGGTAGAGAGTCTGGTTGTTGAGCGGCTTGCCATCTTTGCTCCACTGCGGTGTGGTTTCACACGGCTCCTCTGATGGGTCCCAGAAGAGAAGAGCAGTGCAGTTCAGTTTCACGGAGGCTCCACGACTCTTCCACAGTTTGCTAGGGTTGCTGTCTTGTTGGAAATCAGGAGCTTTTGCACACTGAGACTCTGTAAAGACACACCACAATTATCGATATTCACTGTGAAAGCTTCTCCCAGAAGGTAACACTAAACTATCAGTTATAACTTCTATATATAACTGGAAACAAATGAGGAGAAAACCCACCCTTTACTATGAGGCGTACAGTGAAAGATGCTGTACTGTTTCCTTGTTGCATGCAAGTATAATTCCCCTGATCCTGTAGGCTGAGGCTGGATAACTCCAGGTAGGCTTTTCCATCCTGATCCTGGAGCTGCTGACAGTCCTTCAGCCACATCAGCAGAGTTAGGGGGAAACTCTGAGGTTGAGCTGTCAGTAGAGGACACTGCAGCACATATGAGGGCCTCTGCTGGCCTAAATAAACCACCTGCTCCTTAAAGCCGCCGTCATCCACACAGGCCTGACCTAAAAGAAAGGAAACATAGTTAAACACTTTATCTGAAGATTGTTCACTTTTAGGCCCCGTATGATGCAACTGTTCACTTTTTATGACCCATTTTTCATATGAAAATTACTTGTATGTCACTTTACTGACCTTGACTGTTTGAAAGTCTTCATTTTAAATCGGATCACATGCAGTGATATCTGATTGTTTTTTAAACGCTCCATCTTTGAAGAGTAAACCAGAACTGGTCATAAAGATTAATAGAGAAAGAAGATGGAAGACTGAAAGCACAACGAGCAAAGAAATGCCCAAATGAAGGCACTATAATGAAGTTTGATTTACTTCTTTAAAATATCGCTGCTTTGTTTTAATTGTGATGCTTCGTTTTGGTTCAGGAGGAGTGAGTGATGAGCTTGACATTCTGAGGCTTTTTCAGCACCAGCCTTTTCATGTTGGCAGCATCACTGCCAACATGAAAATATCACATTCCTGGGAACTAAGAAGCGGCCAAGCAGACGAAATGCTCAGTTTCAAAATAAACAACCTTCATATTAACTAAAATATGAAAACATGGGAAAGTCTGTGACGTAGTTTGGTCGAGGGTCAATAAGGCGAACCAAAAAAAA
>NW_015151634.1:145995-147973 GCF_000732505.1 Cyprinodon variegatus
GCCTTCTGATTAAATATTTTACGGTGTGAATGGACTCATATTAATCTCTAGAAAAACTATTACTAGAAGCAGGCGAGGAGGAATCAACGTTAAGGTTGCTGGTGAAGATTCCCAGTCATCCAGGTCATAGTCATTCCAAAAAAAGATGATAAAAATCCACTGAAAGTGCAATGAATTGATTTTTAACCCTTTTGTTTTGTAGAACTTTAAGTCTCAAAACTTCACAGTTGGTGTTCAAGCATGGTGGTGGCTGCATCATGCCTCATTATAGGGTCTAGTTTGCCGTTAGTGGAATCAGTCTAATGCACAAAGTGAAAGATGAGGATAAAATTCAAATTCTAAAACTCTTTCTCAAAGTTGTGGCTAGATTTTATCTATTAGAAGTCAGGTCATTTAACTTCCAGGACAGGAAACTTTTAAAAGCTTTAAAACAAACAAAGCAAAGAATGTGAGATCGATGGACATGGATTTATTTCAGCTTAGATCAATCACCTTCCCAGATGAAAAGTCTCTCTCTGGATCTTTGAAATGTTTTATAAAGAGCACTCAGGGTCCAAAGTCCGGATCCGGACGTGTTGCCAGGCAACAGCACGTGACTCCGTGACAAATATGACCGCGGACATGATGCCCACAGGATCACTGACCCTGAACTATCAGCGTCACGTTATTCTCTTAATGTAGGTCATATGGATGAATAAATTCACTTAAAATAAAACATTTAACATGTGTGTGTAAATTACCGAGGACGGTGGCCTTGTTCCATTCCGCGCTCCAAACCATTAATAACGCGAATAAAAGGAGAGCCATCAGGTAATCCCGCACCTCCTCCTCCTCCTCCTCCTCCTCCTTCCGGTGACAAAATGAGCTCCAACGTTCCTCCCAAAAATCGGGGGAAAATCTTAGTTTATAACCATTTAGTTTCTGCGGCTCCGCGGACGTCAGTCCTCTTTCATCAACTGCACCTGGAAGAACCTGTAGCTGCGCTCCTGATTGGCTCTCAGGCGTCACGTGACGCTCACACCGGTTTCTACCTGCGCGGTTTATTACTAACCTGAGGAGGCAGAGCAGGTAACCCACTGCTACAGATTACCGTAATAACTGCTGTAGTTCTGTCTGTAAGGACTTATGGCGTTAATATACCTGAGTAGATATTTTTGGAATTTGAGGTATTCGGACATTTTGATGGGACACAGGTGTATTTCCGGTTTAACCTGCTGAACTGGTTCACATTAGTAGAAGTGGACCCAGGGGCGGATTTAGGAAATTTAGGGCCCCAGGCAAAGGCAGGCAGGGGGGCCTCTGAATGGAGGAGACAACACATAAAACAGCAAAGGTGGAAAAAGCACTAAAATATCATACTCAAGTAAAAGTACCAATACTTGGATGAAATATTACTCAAGTACAAGTAAAATTACCCATCAGAAAAATTACTCAAGTAAAAGTAATAAGTAGGTCATTTAAAATGTATTTTAAGTAAAAGTTACTTAGTTACATTTAAAAATAAAACAGTTGAACGGGGCAGGGGATCTCTCCCATGTAGTGAAAATAGGACAAGGAGTCATAAATCCAAAACTATTTAGTTTTTAATTAAAGAGAAATCTATACAAATGTATATGCACTAAATACTTACCAAAACATGTTTCTGTTTCTTTATCAGAACCAATGTCAGGTTTTTACTCAGTAACAGATGGATTTGTAATGTAACGAAATACAATACTTCACTCAAAACGTAATCAAGTAAAATTTAAATTACCGATTTTAAAAACTACTTGAAAAAATACAAAATACACAAAAAACCTACTCAATACAGTAACTTGAGTAAATGTATTTCCGTTCCACCTCTGTAAAACAGCCCCATTCTCCAGATAGAGAAATGTTAATAGAATAGACATCCATTATCTGTTCTAGGTTGTGTCCCTCTCTTCTTGTTTTCCTCTCTATGTTTTGAACTCAGCTGACTTTTCAAAGTCGTGCACCA
>NW_015151634.1:149905-156855 GCF_000732505.1 Cyprinodon variegatus
ATGTCCATAGCTGCATATTGGTTATTTATTCTCCAGGTGATCAGTTTTACATTATTTAAACACTTTTCATAACAGTGATTTATTGTTTATCTTTTAACTCTTCACTATTATGTTATTCTTATATATTTTTCTAAGATCCACATTTGTGTGACCATTTTTTCTATTATCTTTTTGCTGCTGGAAACACCAGAATTTCCCCATGGTGGGCTGGATGTTCTATTCTATTCTAATTTTAATCTGTGTGGTTCTTGGTGAATTATTTAAATAAGGTCGGTTTCAGGTTTTCCTATTTTTCCCAAATGGTTGATCATTTTCACACTTGCAACAACTGATTAGCCGATTAGCTATTTGAACCTATGATCATTGTTCTGGCACCGTGTGAATAAAAAAAATAAAAATCTCAACAACAGATTAGACCTCGACCACCTTAATTCTTCTTTCTTTTTTTGCTAATCACAGCAAAAGGTTCAGCTCAACAAAAGGAACTGCTCAGATGAATTCTGATGACATTCATCCCATTATTCGTGTTTTTAAACCTCTGACCAGACCTACTTGAGCACTAAAATATAAAACATGTTCCTCAGCAGATGGAGAATACTAAAGGCATCAAACACTTGATATCTCCATCCACATAACTTAGTCTTTTTAAAGCTGTACTGTATATGGTCTATCAAGTTTGAATGGTATTACTCAAAAGACCTGGAAGAAATATAATTTTTTAGCTGGAAAGAAAATCCCTTACAGAAAACAACAAAAACTAGCTTTGTTATACATCTCAACTGCAACTTGACTTTTTAAAACCCATTAAAGCTCCATCATAAAACTCACCTATCCTCCTTTTTTAGTCTTTAAAATCTTTCTCCAATTGCATTGAATCTGTTGGCAAAAACCAGGCTGCAGCAAAGTCACACAAAGTGACAAGAACAATGCAGTACAAGAGAAAATGTAAAAAAATCATGCATGAATTCTTTTATTTATCTTAACGAATTGCATTCAAATTTCAAAAGCAATCAAACTAGAAAGCTCTACCTGTGTTTGTGGTTTATTTGAGGGAGCAGCAGATAAGGACAGACGGTTTGCATTCAACAAAAATCTTTATTTCTATTACTGTGTGGATTATTTGAATGCGTGTGATTTATTGCCTCATGAAATCACTCCATGAACACGGTGCCAGTATTATCAGTTGTGAGCAGTGAGCATCATCCTGCAGTTATTAACCGCTGAGATATTTAGTAGTAACTATCAGACAAAGCAGGTTTCTGAAAGCGTCCACACTTTGCTATCAAAGAGGACACAAGTCTGTTCACAGACGTCTTCTAAAAGACCGTAGGTCAGTCATTATGTAGGAGTAATTACAGAGGAACATGTTCCATCGCAACACTTAGAGAAAGTAAATGGAGAAAAGCTCACAGGTCGGGCAAACTGATGAAGGATTTACATCCATAGGAAAGACTAAGATCTGAGACGAATACATTAGGGGGGAAAAAGGAGCAACATGATAACAAAGAGCTACCTAAGGTGGATTTATGTCGTTAAGATCCAGGGGGTGGAAGAGTTATGGGGGCAAGGATGGAAAGTTTGTTTCCTCATTGGTCCACAGAACAAAGCCAGAGTCATAGAACCACCAGGTTGTAACTAGCAAATAGGATCTGTGATGTGAAAGCAGCTTAAACTTAAAGTACAGCACTTTTTAAATCATTAAGAGTAAAACTCTAAAGGTAGAAACTGAAAGTGGTGATAGAGTCCAGTTATGGGTCCTAAGGCAGCTCACGCAGCTTAGTGGTTAGGGCATAGGGCTTTCAATCCTGAGATTGTGAGTTCGATCCCCCACAGACTGCCACTCTGGCTCCCTGAGCAAGACCCTTAACCTCACACTGCTCCCCGGGCGCCTCACAATGGCAGCCCACTGCTCCACAAAGGGATAGGTTAAATGCAGAGAAGTAATTTCCCTCTGGGATTATTAGAGTATATACAATAAAAAAAAAACTCCCCCAGAGAGTGAATACAGGTTCAGAGTTCCATGCGTTGAGCAAAGGGTTCGGAGACTGCAGACAAGCAGGCTCAGCTAAACAGAAACAGTGGTTTAGCTAGTGCTAGTGCCCCTGGTGCTAGTGATTGCTCCAGGTATCCACCAGTGACTTGAGTTTGTCTGCTAATCCTGAGACCAGGCTGAACCTGCTCCTGGTCCCTCGTACTCGTTACAGGACCAGGGGAGATTGCTCCTTTCAGGCGGTGGCGTCGGCGCTCTGGAACGATCTCCTGCTTTTCTTGCACCTACTTCGAACTGTTGATGTTTTTAAGAGTGAAGTGAAAACCTATTTGTTTAAGAAAGCATTTTAATTCCAGTAGATAAAGGGTTGTTTTATGACCATGTCTTTTGTGATTCTAAATGTATTTTATTTGTTTAAAATTTTGCGAAGCACTTTGTGAGCTCTATGTCTGTGAAAGGGGTAATATAAATAAACATATGAGTGATTATTGGTGACCGGGCAGAGTTAGACAGGTGAGTTAAATTAACAATTGAGGTCAGCTATCAGGGCAGATCATGACAAATTGAGCAACAGATCATCTCTGTATAAAACTGGTTTATCTAGCTTTGCTCTTTCTTTTTTGCACTGATTCTTTTACAGAGTTCTAGTATAATAACAGACTAAGAATATAATTTATAAATATGATCTAAATGCACCCAGAGTGCACTAAAACATCTGCTTTTTTTTAGCTCCCCTTCCCAGTTAACCTTATAATCTGGTTATTTACAATAACTTTATTTCTTTTTGACAACAAGCTTACAAATCAAGAAGCTTAAACTTACAAGTTTCTTAATTTGTTTAATAAGAAAAATATATAATAATGCAAAAACAATTTAATTTACATAAACAAGCAATCAAATCCATCTGAAAAAAGCAACAGGCATTTCATTTTGCATTTTTACACTGTAAGGCATCTTAGTAACACAATCAGCAGTCTACAGTATGTGCAGCCGAGCATTGTGGGTAAAACACTCATGTGCTGTATGGCTCATAAACACAGATCCAAAACTAAGTAGCCAATACTTACAATATAATACCATCAATATTATAAAAAGCATTTCCAGTAACATCAGTTTAATAAGAGGTTTACATCCATTAAAAATGGGCACAAATGGTATTAACTCTGAGACTTTCCGTGAATTATAATAAAAACATTATTTTATTAAATACAATAAAATGTACAAAGAATACAACATATAACCACATAAATAAAAAACCACATACAAAATGCTAGATGAATAAACCAACATATTTGAGTGTTTTTTTTTTTATTTCATCCATGTTTAGTTTAAAAAAGATCCTGTTAAACAAATAAACATCCTAAATTAGTAGGAGAATCATGCAAATATCGGGGGGGTGGGGGTCTCCGTTGAAACAGGTTTCAAACCGTCCCAGGTTGAGATGTAGATGCAGAAGGCCATACCGGGGTTATGTTTTCACAGTAAATGTTCTCTCATTAAGGAGTTTAAACAGTTTCAGGACGGAAAGTTCTGCAAAAACAAAAAAAGATGATTAACGTTTAATAGTGCAATTTGAATCAGAACACTAATACATTTGAGAGATTTGATAATAATTCATTAAGTGTTTAAACATCGTCATACACCGCTTTGTTTAAAAAATATATAAATATAAAAAATCTAACGGCGGGTGTCTGGGGGGCAGTGATTGGCCTCCATGTTCTGAATGCTGGCGTACCATAAAGAATAAATGATGAACAGTTTAGTTTGTGCCTTCAAGTCGTTGCCCATAGGAAGACGTTACTGGATATAACCTAACGGAATATCTTCAGAACGGCTCCAAATGACACTAAACTCATATGGGAGAGTAGAACATGATGGAATAATGTATAATCAAGGGCCAAAGTAAAAAAAAAAAACGGCATTCCCCTTTAAGTGTTCGTAGAGGCTATTGGTTTTTATCAAGTTTAATTTTTAGCAGCATTGTTCTGAAGCTACACTGCAAAAATTATCTCAAAAGTAGTAAAAATGTCTTAAATTAAGGGTATTTACCCTTAATTTGAGTAGGTAAATAAGATGATTTGCCAATGGGATGAGGACATTTACTCTTAAAATATGATAATTAGATAATATGCACTTGAAATAAGACAATAAATTGTTAATATGCACTCGTAATAAGACGATGCAATTGTTTTTTCTTATTTTAAGTGTAAATTGTCTTGTTCCATTGGCAAAGTGTCTCACTTTCGTACTGAATTGGAGAAAAATGCACTTATTTTAAGAAAAAAATGACTCATTAGATTTCATTTTTTTTGCAGTGTAGCGGTCGTTGTATGAGTTGTTGTTTTAATGAAGAACAAAGAAAAAAGGAAACAGGAAGATTTTGTCTTCTGGGAGATAAAAGCTAGAAGTTAAAAAAGAAAAAAGTGGTTGACACTCACTTAAGTTGCTCTAGAAGTCTTTCGTGTTTCTGATCGAGGTGCTCATTCTTCACCACGATTGGAGCCGGCGGTATAAACCAGGCTGCAATGAATTTACATATGACCAGAACGTGCTGCAAGAAGAGAGGATCAAATAAAGCATACAGTATTTTTTTTTTTCATCTGTAAACATGCAGAAAATGATTTCTTTGCAGATTTGTTTTTAGCAAACCAAGAGAGAGGCTGTTAGGTTTTGGCTTCGTGTCGGATGAAAGGAAAACTGTCTAGCTCACTATTTTCAGACTTACCTCAAAGAGGATGACAAAAGCAAAGCGCACTGATAAAATCAGCCAAAACTGGGGGGTAAAATTAAAGTCACTGTCTCTGTAGTCTTTGTAGCTGTATAGAGATAGAGAAAAGAAAATGGCTGTGCTTAGGTAGGGGTTAAAAACTTTCCTTAAAGCAGAACTAAAAGAGAACAAACCTGCATGAAGTAGCATTTAGGTGATCAGGAGTGACCAGTTGGTTTGGATCAAACTTCACTCTGCTGTCACTCAGTAATGCAGTGGATAGAGTGTTGTTGATGTAACCAGCAATGCAGCTAAAAGTACAAAAATAACCAAGATAATGTGAATAGTAGGTGTACCGTTGAAAACTAAAAATACTTTCAAAAAGAGATAATAAAGTCTCACTCCGTATCTGTTGCTGTTCCGTTGGCACACGGTCCATAGTAGAAGCGATACAAGAGTCTAGGGATAAAATCGGACGACACCCCAATTATCAGGCCATTTACGATGACGGCTAAAACACCAATAACCTCCAGTATGTCCGTCCAGATACCTGAGGCCAAAGAAAAGAATCATCAACATGCATTCCAAAAAAATAAAAAAAAACAATCCACTTAAGTTTTTTCCAAGTTTGAAGACGTTTCTCTTCCATCCAGGAAGATTTTTTAATTCAAAATGTCAGAAATAGCGTTTAGTTCCAGGTTTTATCCATCAGCCCAACAAAGCCTGGTTTTAGTTTAGAAAACATGCAAATAGAAACGGATGAACGGGTCCCCCCCTTTGGAATGGGGGTCGTTTGGCTTCTTTGTTAGCCTGCAATGCCNCATGCAAATAGAAACGGATGAACGGGTCCCCCCCTTTGGAATGGGGGTCGTTTGGCTTCTTTGTTAGCCTGCAATGCCCCATACCTGTCTATGTCTCTGGAAGGGGGGGTCGTTAGAGGGAATAGTTGGTCTGGCTGAACAGGTGAGGTCTTCTGTCGTATAAAGGGGCTGCGATGATAGTGGGAAGGAATCAAGTCTATCGCTGCATTTTAGGTTTCTGAAAGCTTAAATCTGAGTCCTCCCCCGTTTAAGGTTGTTTTTTCTTTCTTAACATAGATGGCTTCCTTCCTCTCAAACCACCTGTCTTCTTTGTCCAAAATGTGAACATTCTGGTCCTCCAAAGAATGTCCTTTGTCCATCAGGTGTAGATGGACCGCAGAGTCGTGTCCAGAGGAGGGCGCTCTTCTATGTTGGGCCATGCGTCTGTGGAGAGGTTGTTTGGTTTCTCCAATATAAAGATCAGAGCATTCCTCACTGCATTGAACTGCAGACATCACTCTGCTCATATTAGGTCTTTAGGATGCACTAGTCTCTGTTTTAGGGTCTGTTTGGTTTGAAATGTTCTGGGATTTTGTGTTTGGAGAAAATACTCTTTAGTTTTTCAGAGAGTCCTGCAACGTATGCGATGGAGATGTTGCTGGTTTGACAAACGCCCAGTTTGGGCCTTAGTAAGGACATGCTCGGCCCCGAGTTGTAAGGTTCTGATGACTGAAAGTTTGTGTTCCAATGAGAGGTGAGAGTCAAAAAGTAGATATCAACATGCATGAGCCTAAAAAAGATTTAGGTATCTACACGCCATCCTTACCGATGTCATTGGTTTTCTTGGGAAACATTCTGCGCTCCAGGGTGACCATCTTAATGGCATCCAAGCGGATCTCAATCACATTATTGATGAGAGCAAACAGGGGAGCAAGTGGAAACGCTGCCACAAATATGGTGGTGAAGCTAAACTGGATCACTGAAGCACAGAGGAATAATGTCACACACTGCAAAAAGCCATTTTTTCCTAAAACAAGTGCATTTTGTTCTTGAATCGAGGAGGTAAGTGGGACACTTTGGAACAAGACAATTTACATTTAAAATAAGGAAAAGCAATTGCAACATCTTATTCAAAGTACATATTATCTAATTATATTATTTTATCAGTAAAACAAACTCATTCCATTGGCAAATCATCTAATTTAACTGCACAAATTATGGCTAAATTAACTTAATTTAAGACATTTTTACATATTTCTAGGTTGTTTTTGCAGTGCACTGCAAAAAATTGAAATCTACGTAAGTTTATTTTTACCAAAATAAGAGCATTTTTTTCTTGAATTAAGCAGTTATATGATGCACTTTGCCAATGGAATAAGGCAATTTGTATTTAAAATAAGAAAAAACAACTACAGTCTCTTAGGGATGCAGGATATAATCGGCCCCCTATCGG
>NW_015151634.1:157508-160378 GCF_000732505.1 Cyprinodon variegatus
ATATCGGATATCGGCCAAAATCCCAATATCCTGCATCCCTACAGTCTCTTATTTAAAGTGCATAATATCTAATTTTAAGCATAAAAATGTTCCTTCCATTAGCAGATCATCTTTACCTGCTCAAATTAAAGGTAAATACACTTAATTTAAGACATTTTTACTCATTATTAGATAGTTTTTGCAGCGCAATCACAACAGATCCAGCCTTTGATCGTCTCCAGAGGCGAACATTCATACCCATCTCCAAAAACTCGTTGAACAGGCTGAAAGAGTCCACATCAGTGAGTTGATAGTTTTTTTGCCAATCGTTGAGTTTGCAGTTGTCACAAAGCTCTTCTCCCTCTTTGAGCTCAGATTCATCTTTCTTGTAGCAGTTGCCACATTTCCTCCGCAGCTTTTGAGAGCTTTTCCTCTTCTTCATGAACTTGTGTAACCAGCTAATGCAAAAGATGGACAGCAACAATTAGGCCAAACATTTTACAAATCTGATTAACAAAGCGCCGTAATACAATATGAAGCAATACATATTAAAAAAAGATTTTATAAGGCAAAATACTTATATCCAGGGGTGGAGCTAGATGGGGGCAGCCAGGGGTGGCCATGGCCACCCTTAGCCAATCATTAGCCACCCTATCATCTTTTCCCCCTAATAATCAAGTGGAATATACAAAACATTAAAATTTTTCATATATTAATTACTATTTTTTCATATATACATAATTACTTGATAACAAAAACACTGTGGTTAATTATGCACATCCATATACCAATGTTAAAGATGATAAGTACAGAATTCATGCTCTTTTCAGAACTAGATTTTGTGTTTTATGGGGTAAAGAGAAAATGATGTGTCTTTAATGAAATCAGATAAATAACTATTTTAATAAAAACGTATTAAATAATCAATTTATGTAGATATTAGTACTCGTAAATATAAATTTTATGCAGGATGATTATTGATAAAAGTAGGTAAGTAATGACAATGGAAAAGATCTTCGCCCAAAATTTAAACCTGAAAGAATTTTATCCGCTATACCTTTTATCTTGAAAGCACCGAAGTTTAAATAAATGCGTCTATTTGTTAGCAAATGCTTTAGGAAAGTATAGTTTGTCTTTATTTAGAAAATATGGATGTTTTACTTTTGGCCCCCCCTCAGTGTACATTGGTTATTGCCTGGCCACCCTTATTAAACTTTTCTGGCTACGCCTCTGTTTATATCGAGTAGTAAAATCAAATATTAATACCACACACACTGTGTTATACAATATGATACAACGGGGGTCGGCAACCCGCGGCTCTTCAGCGCCCCCTGCCAGATCGCGCTTATTCAGGGCAAACAAAATGGAAAAAAGATGGATTTTTGTTTCTTTCTTTTAATATAGTGTATGGGAGGACAAACAAATGTTCTTTATATTTTCCATTGCTGTAAGAATGTGTATAATAGATACATTTAATCAATAAATTCAAATATTTCTATCAAAAATCATTTGCGTTTTAAGGATAATTATCATTGATTATCTGTGGGTTCATAACACCTTTATATTAGCTGGCTGTTAGCGTCAGAACTGATGTTTTCCACAATAGTTTATATAATTAAGACAGTTCCTCTGTCTGGATATAAAGTTATAATCTCCACACTGCAAAAACGATCTGGAAACGAGTAAAAATGTCTTAAAATTAGTGTATTTAGCATAATTCAAGCAAGTAAATAATAAGATTTGCCAATGGAATGAGTATTTTTACTCTTAAAATAAGATAATTAGATAATATCCACTTGGAATGAGACAATGCAATTGTTTTTTTCTTATTTTAGATGTAAATTGCCTTATTCCATTGGCAAAGTGTATCACTTAACTGCTTAATTCAAGAAAGAAATGCTCTTTTTTTAAAGAAAAATAAACTTACTTAGATTTCAATTTTTTTGCAGTGCATTCTGTACGTGGTAAATATTTGGGAATGGAATGAAAGCGGCGTCCTTCAGCTAAGAACAAAGTGTGATATTTTGATCAGGCTGGAGCCATGGATGTCTAATCATCTGCTAACGTGTGTGATGTAAAATAAGATGTTAATCGTGGCTTCCTGAGAGGTGAGCAGCTGCCTTCTGTAACTCTAAGCAACTTCTCTGATCTGAGTAAGATTTCAATTTATATCAGTCAATTATTGTCTATTGTCATGTCTCTTGGTTATTTAACACATACAAGTTATGAAGTGTTATTTAAAGAGTTTGTCCCCAGTGATCTCTTTTCAGGAAAAAGAAGCGGAGAGATGGCGCGTCAGGGTGCAGAGCCAGAGCCTATTTTTAACAGTGTCATAGCCTTCAACATACATTTCAGCGCAGCACTGCGCCAGGCAGCTGGCTGTTGTAATAAAATTTGGCTTATCTTCATTTTCATAGCCTAATTACCTTATCAAAAGGCTGCTGTTGCAGGATGCATTTTATCCCACTTTTGCCCCGATATGAGGAGGAGAAAAGGATTGTATTACTGTGGTTTGAAGAGGACTGCATTTTATTTGGAGGTTTGTAATTACATGAGACATATGATTCATATTCCAATTTTTTTCAAATCCTCAAAATAAAAACAAACCAAAAAATCTGATTTCCTTATCGTATTTCTATAATTCCCTCCAAGTAGGAAATCAAAATGCATTAATAATTTAATGGAAGTAAAGCCTAAAGGAAAATTCACTCATATTCAGAATCCAAACTTCTGAAAGTTCTTTAAATCTGAAATGATTCCATCCCGTCCGTGGAGGATCAGGAATCAGAAAGGTGGAATAACTCTTTTTTTCACTTTTACCCGATGTATTCCAGCATCCAGCTGCCATGCACGTGGGCATTGTCAGTTTCACTATAGCTCTGGTGAATTTC